>NW_003853551.1:0-1024 GCF_000181295.1 Otolemur garnettii
GAAACAGCATCGTGACATGCAAAAGTTTGTAGCAAACAGAAAAAGAAGGATGAGAACTTTGAATAAGGAAAAGTTAAAGTGAATTACATTCTCTAATAAAATCTGATTTCTAAAACTCTCAGATTGCCTCTCCTTCCCTCTCCTTCCCTCTCCTCTCAGCACACCAAGAAAGGCAGCTTTCTACAAGAAACCCCATGAATTTCCACTTCCCCAACTCTAGAACTGTGAAAACAAAATTTCTCTTGCTCAAGCCACTCCCTTTGTAACAGGCTGATAAAGCAGCCCAAGCAGACTGGCAAGCGATAAAAAAGACCTTTCTCTGAAATAGACACAATATGTGTTTCTTACACTAACAGAAAGTTAGGACGTGGGGCACTTGGGCAGAATTTTATGTAAGGGAAACAATCGTAGTAAAATTTTAAAGCATGGATCTGATGGATGTGTTTGATAAAGAACAGAACTTTGGATGCAGATCATCTGAAATACATCAGGATTTGAATATACCCTGAGTGAAAATGGGAAATGTTGGCAGGACTCAGCGATTTTAGATTTTACTTCAACAATATGAAACAATATGAAGCCCCCAGAATGTTTTGACCAAGGTAAAAGCATGATTTTTATTTTTAGAAAGTCACTCTAGCAGTTATATGATAAATGGGCATGAATCGCTTCACACGCTTCACACACAAATAAATATTCCATTATGCTAAATGGCAAAGGAGACAGCAAAATCCCCCTCAACAGAATGTTGAGGTTTATGGTAGGAATAGCCGTGGTACCCTAAATGAATAAGAAACTCTTCTAATATATTTTTAAAATAAAAACCTAATGTACCAATTTTAAGGAATAATTTGTGCTAACTTCAGTTCTGTGTCTAATCTTCAGAAGGTAAATATACAAATACAGATATTTAATATTATCTATATATTTCGAGGTATCTAATCATATATATAATTTTTAAGGTAAAATATTTAGGAATCTAGCAAGAGATGCAGAAAGTGCATATGAGATATTCCATGTATAG
>NW_003853551.1:5531-6191 GCF_000181295.1 Otolemur garnettii
CTGAGATGCAGACCGTGTGCAGTTTCTGGGATAGCAATACTCTGACATTTCTTTCAGTGGATTTCTACAGGACAAAGATTCTAGTCCCTGTACCCATACTGGAAACCCGTAACCGTATGGGTATCCTGCCCAAGGATCTTTTTCTCTTTCTCCCTAATACATAGCATTTTTTCTTTTAAACTTCCCCAGTTGCAGTGAGTCTTCACCTGTGGTCTATGAGAGCTCTTTTCCCAGTGACTTAAGCCTCTCCGTAGACGAGAAGCCCAGGGAAGGGCTGGGAGCAGGCCCTTCTGTGCCCTTGCCGACACCCCTGAGAGGATCTTCTTCACCTCCTTCCATATACACTGCCTGACAAGCATCCAGGGAGGTCATGGAAACCTGTAAGTGCAACTCACCTGTGTCGCTGCATCTTGCACTCAGCCTTTAGCAATTCGTTACATTTTTTAGCTAATTTCTTCTTAACTACTTCCATATTATCAACATATCTGCACACATGCAGAAAACCTGCTTGTCCTTGGAATACAGGCCCCTTGATTGTCCTCCCACATCAGCTTTCTGAGTTCTGTCATGGTTTATTGTTATTATTTTTTACAGACAAAGTGTCACTTTATCGCCCTCTGTAGAGTGCTGTAACACCACAGCTCACAGCAACCTCCAACT
>NW_003853552.1:0-805 GCF_000181295.1 Otolemur garnettii
AAAAAAAAGAATAGCTAGAGAAAACAAGAGATATTACATAGCAGGAAACAATAAGAGTGCTGGCTGATTTCTCATCAGAAAACATAGATGAAAGCTTAAGATAATGGAATGACATATTTAAAAACTCTTCTTTTGGAAAGGAACTAAAGAAAGTCAAACTAGGTTTCTATATTATTTGAGTCAGCACATAGAAAATGAGATATGACTGTGAGAGAAAAAATAGGAAAACCATAAGATCAGTCCAGAAGACCCAGTCATCTGATGTCCAACTCTATGAAGAGGTTCCAGAGAAGAAAAAGAAAAGAGGGAATTTAATTATCAATAAAATAATAAAACAAAAAATTTTTCTTTTCTCTTCAAATAAAGAAAATGTTTTTAAATAGTGTGCAGGCTCATTAATCTTCTAAAATATTCATTGACAAAAGACCTATATGAATATATTCCATACCCTACTATTTGAACATTTTATAACTGTGTGGGAAGAATATGAACATATCCCATACCCTACTATGGGGATAGAAATGAGAGACAGAGAGATTCATTAGTCATTATAAGACTTAAGCCTTTAGCAGCTAGAAAACAATGGATAATTCCTTCAAAATTAATTATTTCTAACCTAGAATTCTCTTTCCAGTCAAATTAGAAAATAAATAGCTTAAGATGTTAACAAATGGAAAAATATACCATGCTCATAGGTAGGAAGAATCAACATTGTTAAAATGTCCATATTACCCAAAGCAATATACAATTTTAATGCAATCCCCATTAAAGCCCCACTGTCATATTTTAAAGATCTTGAGAAAAT
>NW_003853552.1:3628-6188 GCF_000181295.1 Otolemur garnettii
TGTGGCTTATTTGCAGAGGTATCTAAGGGAAGGGATCCTATGGAAATATGGAAGTCTGAATATAGAGGGGAAGTTTTAAGTGTCTACAGTGTCTTAGCATGGTGTGGGTTCTTCGCATTCTTCCTGTCACCAAATTTAAATGATAAAGAGACCTGGTTGACTGGTGTGGAAAGAAATGGAGCTTGGTTTATATATGTACATTTATCTTTGTGGCTACTCTGCAAACTCTCCCCAGGGAATTACTATTTAACTTTAGAAAACTAGTTTCTGTTTTCATTTACAAAACCCAAGTGCAGTTTGAAAGAAAAATCAGTTTTTAAATGTGTTTTCTTAAAAACAGTTTAAAAAATAACAAGGAGGGGAGGAGCATGATGGTAGACTAGAGACAGTGTCTTTATAGGTGTGAGCTGTGCGCAGTGATACTGGAGACAAAATACCCCAGACACATCTGGCTTGTGAGTCCTGCCCAGAAACATCCCTTCAGGGGCACAGAAAGGCAGTGGGACAGTTCAGTACCTCAAAATGAGGATGAAAGCAGTGAAAAAGTGGCAAATACTTGCCTTTGGGCAGAGACCGGCTGGCACAGCTGTGGCTGTGGCCAGCACAGCTTGCAGACTGAGAGGGCCTGCTGTATAGGGTGTTTTTGGACCTGGGCACTTGGTTGAGTTATGTTGGGAGACCTTGGACAAGCAAGCAAGTAATTTTGAACAGCACCCGGGGCCAGGACTGGGCCACCCAGGAGGAATGGAGCATTCATTGTTT
Organism: Otolemur garnettii; assembly: GCF_000181295.1. NCBI lineage: Eukaryota > Metazoa > Chordata > Mammalia > Primates > Galagidae > Otolemur > Otolemur garnettii. The sequence goes on from NW_003853552.1 coordinate 4,391, forward strand.
GGCTGCAGGCTGGGCAACCATTGTGGAGAAGCTGCCTTGTAGGCTTGGCCCTCAGTGTCCTAGTGTCCTAGTGTGAGGCCCGTTCTGGTGCCCCTCATAAGGGGGCAGCCACTCCCAGGAAGATTTGAGGGACACACACTTTCCTAGGAAAGCCACTGTGTAGCCAATGGTCACGGTTTGGATAGGTCAAGGCATGTCTGTTCAGCAGGCTGAGAAGAGATTTGGGCTCTGAACGTTGCGGGGTTTGAGGGAAAAGAAGTCAGCAAGATGAGACACAGTCTCTTCTGTAAGGCAGAGGCTTCCAGTCTCCACCTTATACAATTGTATCAGTGTTGTGCTTAGCATCTCATACCCAAGAAAATCATGTGTTGCCCAGGCAATATATAGTAAGACATGTGTGTGTATATATCTTTTTTTTTTTTCTTTTAAAATTTTTTCTCAACTTTCCCCCCTAGATTTTTCTTTTCTTTTTTTTTTTTTCCCCCTGCAGTTTTTGGCTGGGACTGGGTTTGAACCTACCACTTCTGGCATATGGGGCTGGTGTCTTACTCCTTTGAGCCACAGGAGCTGCCCTTTTTTCTCTCATTTTTTACTGTGGAATTATAATTTTTCGTTGTTTCCTCATTTAATGATAAGGGCTTCAGTTTTACTAGTTTTTCTGCCTTGTTATTCTTTTTTTCCCCAATTGTACCCCTTAAGATTTTCTGTTTGTTTGCTTCACTTTGACTTCCACTATTTTTGTTTTTAATGTCTCTTTGGTGGAAGTGGGGTCTTGGACCTGCTAAGCCTGGCAAAGAGCTCCAAACCTTGAGGAACTCACCCAACACAGCCACCAGAGGTTGGCATTTGTGAGAGTAGGTCAAATACCCCACAGCACACCACTATTACTCCTGTCTCTCTTTCTGTTCCTCTCTTCTTTTTTTTAATCTTCCCTTTTACTCCCACCTTTCCTTTCACTTTTCTTTTCTTTTTTTCTTTTTATCTTTTATAAAAATAAAAAAAAAAATCCCTTCTTGCTCTTCACTCTTGTCATCCACTTAGTCCTTTCAATAGCTTAGGTCAGAGGCATGGTAATTAAAGAGCAAGAAAAATTGAAAAGAAAAAGTAGGCAAGGAAACAGACAAAAAGTAAATAGTCATGAGGAACAAATAGGAGAGAAATCCTGATAACATGAAAAACCAGAACACGGGTCAAGAGTTACTTAGCTACTGCAAAGCATTCTACTTATAAAGAAATATTAGAAAGGACAGAAAGGAAATTTAAAATATGAGTTGCTAAACAATGAAGGAAATTGCTGAAAAAGTGGAAAATAACCAAAAGGAAATCCAAAAACAGAACAAATAAGAGGTGAATGATATGTACAATATAGAAAGGGTATAGCAGAGCTTAAAGAATTGAAGCAATTAGGGAACTTAAAGATGCAGTAGAAAGTGTCAATAATAGATCAGACCATACCAAGAGAGAATCTCAGAGGTAGAGGAGAAAGCTCTTGAGCCAACTGAGGCAGTTAAAGAGACAGAAAAAAAGAGAGAAAAACCAGAATGATTATGGACAGAATTATGGGACTTCATGAAGCATTCAAACATAGGAGTTATAGGTAACCCAGATAGTAAAGAAGAATGCTCAAGAGGAATGAAAGCCCTACTAGAGGATATGATATATGAAAATTTTCCAAGTATCACCAAGGATTTTGACACATTCCTTTCAGAGAGATATTGAACCCTAGGTCATCTGAACTCAAATAGAGCTTCTCCAAGACACATTGTCATGAACCTGTCCAAAGTCAAGATCAAAGAGA
>NW_003853553.1:0-6170 GCF_000181295.1 Otolemur garnettii
GAACTGAGCCCAATCAGAGTGATCATGCCCAGGTTCCCCACCACTGTGACCATGTAGATTGCCAGGAAGAGGAGGAAGAGGGGCAGCTGGAGTTCTGGCTTCTCTGTTAGCCCCGCCAGGACGAACTCAGCCACTGAAGAGTGGTTTCCAGCTGCCATTTTCCCCTGGTCAGTTTCTGCAGAGGAGAGAAAAAAGCATGGTATTTAGAGGGGATTTCATTGCTCTTCTCCATTTGGACGGGGTGTACCATGGTGAGGATTCATAACTTAGGTGCCTCCTTCCTTTCTATATAACAGCAACTCTGGATAGTTTTACCTAAGAGATATTTTAGTTTTGTTTTTCTTTTTGAGACAGAATCTCACTTTGTCACCCTGAATAGAGTGTTGTGGCATCATTGCTCACAGCAACGTCAAACTCAAACTCTTGGGCTTGAGCAACCCTCTTGTGTCTACCTCCAGAGTAGCTGGGATTACAGGTGCATGCTATAGGCCCAGTTAGTGTTCCAGTTTAGAAAGACCCTGTGGAGTAGTAACAGGACCCTGCTGTTGCTCAGGCTGGTCTCGAACGCCTAAACTCATGCTATCCACCCACTTTGATCTCCCAGAGTGTTAGAATGACAGGCATGAGCCACTGCTCCCTCCTAAACTCTTAAAATAGAAGCTTAAATCATTGACTCCAACCATCCTTCTTTTCTAATACGCACATGTAAGGTATCCATGTCCACCACCATCTATTTAACTGCATCTCACATTTTTAAATACTTTTAGTTGTCACTATATTTCTTCTAAATACCTCATAATTTCTCCTTAAATGTTTTTGTCCCATGAAATATATAGAAGCTTACTATTAATTTCCAGAGAATTGGGGTCTTAAAAAGTATCTCTTTTTTTAAGCAGTTGTAAATTTCACCGTGGTCCACGGACATACTCTGAATTAACTATTGGAATGTTGCAGTTTTGTTAATCTTACAAGACAGTGTCAATTTTTGTAAATATTTTAAATACACTGGAAAAAAATCTGTTGTCTATCCTTTCAGAGTTGTGAGTTCTATCCATTTCGGTTACGTGAATTTCATTTATTGTGTCGCTCTTGTTCTACACACAGGCTGATTTTGATTGTTGTGCTGCTTTAACAGCTATTGTGAGAAGTACTACCCACACTTTTTTTCTTCTGTTTCTAAATTTATTTTATCAACATTATTGCTTTAAACTTCTTCTGTGCTTTATGCTATACAGAGACTTAGGATTCTGAGAACTTTGTTTGGATAACTTTGGACTGACCACTTTATCATTATGGAATGTTTTCCTAATATCTAATACTGTCTCACGCTTAGACTTTCTATTCCTGGTATTAGGCTATCAAAACCATTTTTTGTCAGTGATTGTAGGACCTATTTTTGACAATCCTCTTCCTTTTGATCCTTATGTGTCCTTACATTAAATAGATTTTTCTCAGGTACAAATAAAAGTCTTTTAAAATAGTGTCACTAAAAATAGCAACAAATGAGCATTGACTTATGTAGGAATACGTCAAACAAAATGGGTATGATGTATACATACTACAAATGATAAAATAATATTAAGATCAATTCAAGATAATCTTAATAGGAAGGAGTTACCACATTCACCTAGTTTCCTTGGATTCGTGAGTATCCTCAATATAACTCAAGTTTAAATTTCAGTTGTTTTTCTTGTGGCTTGCCATTCATAAATGCATAAACCCCCAAATAGCCCTGCTTTAAAGAGTAACACTCTACAATTATGCCAACAATATCAGGGATGTCAGCATAATATAAGACGTTAAGATTGTCTGATGTTGGGGCCAAAGTGGAACAGTAGAGCAAAGCGTAGTATCTACAACAGATACATACACGTAGACAGTCACCCGAGTACTATCAAAGGGGGCTAGCTTCCCCGTGTTTTAATAAATAGGACAAACCTGTACTATGTTCATATAAGTAATATATGAAGAACATCCCATCCTTCGTCCAATACACCCTTCTCCTTGTATTGAATGTACTCTACATTTACATACAGAATCAGTAAATGCCTTCCTATCTATACTCCAATTTATCTCAAGTCAAAGGAATTTTAAGTGAAAGCCAATATTTCAGACAGGCTATAGACACTGTTCATCCTTAGTTTATACAGATAGGTGGCACCAGCTCTCCTAATAGGCTTGTGGATAAGATAGTTAAGTGGGCTTGTTGCATTACAGTCGGATATAGAGGAACGTACTGAACACAAAGAGTATCAGTGAAAGCAATTATTTCCTAACGTGGCTGACAACCAAACTGTATTATCAATACCAGTGTTTTTCCACCTTTTTTATCTCACCCTTGAACCGACAGTTCCTACAGCACACTTAAATTATGTTCATTAAGAAAAAGAGTAAAGAAAAATAATTATATTTACTGTGCTTTGAACTTCTTTTGCAAGTAATTTAATGAATGATCTTTAAAATTTTTTGTGGTACACCTAAGATCCTCTCATGGCACACCAGGGTGACACTGGTTGAAAATTGCTGATCTAGGGAGATGACAGTATTTGCTAAAATTATGAACATGATAATGGAAGCATGAATATGATGAAAAGCAAATGTTCTGGAAAAACCTTTCCTACACTCTTAGTTCTATTCCTCAGGGAGAATGTAGTCTCTGGATAAACAATTTCTGCTTCTAGTTCTTCTGAAGGTTACCTCCAAAGGTCTAAATGTTCATTATCCTATTTTTATATCATATTTGTAATTACTTTAGTTAAGTCATTACCGCGATCCCCTTCCTTTCCAATGTTGATAATTGTATTGCATTTTTAATTTGTTGTTTCCATAAATGTAAAAATAGTCTTAAAACTTTTTATTCATCATCTCAAAGTTTTCTCAATCCAGAAAATCTTAATACAGATTTTCTATGCCAAGAACTGATTCAATTAGCAAATCAGAACCATTGAGTGAGAGTTTGAAAGATCTAAACTGTTAAGAACAACAAGAACAAACTTAAAAGTAAACAAACAAGCAGGAAATATTACCAAGTGATTCTGATTAATAGCCAGGTTCAAGAACTGCTGGATTAAGAAACCAAGGTCAATGTGTAGTGGCATACTTCACGTGGAGAGCTTGAGAACATCAATCTTTTTATCCTAGTTTTTATTAATATGCAGATGGCTTCATCACCTAATTGGCCAGTGACATAGAGGTGGAAACTAATAGAGTGGACAGATTAAGTGAATATTCACACATCTCAATAGATGTGTGTTAAGAAGTCCGAAAATAGGCTCGGCGCCTGTGGCTCAAGTGGCTAAGGCACCAACCACATACACCTAAGGTGGCGGGTTTGAATCCAGCCTGGGCCTGCCAAACAATGAAGGCTGCAACCAAAAAAAAAACCAGGTGTTGTGGTGGGCGCCTGTGGTCCCAGCTACTTGGGAAACTGAGGCAGGAGACTCGCTTGAGCCTAAGAGTTGGAGGTTGCTGTGAGCTTTGGTGCCATGGCATTCTACCCAGGAGGACAGCTTGAGGCTCTGTCTCAAAAAAATAAGAAGTCCGAAAATATTTTGATACAATGGTAAGGACACCTAAATTCATCATGATGAAATTTGATATGAAAATAAAATTAGTGGAAATTCAGACCCATGAAAATGAAATATGCCACTAAATTAACAAGAACTAGGAATCTGAGGAAAGGTCTTGTCATTTTTATTGATTTCCAAATAACTTCTCTTTTGCTGATTCATGCTAATCGAATCTCCACAGATTCTACCTCTAGGGTTCTGAAATATGTATTTGCTGTGATAAATCATTTTATCAGAATATGATCTGAGGTCATTGGCCATTAGAAACTTTAAAGGCTTTGTCTTCAGCTATTTTACTTATTTAAATTGTGAAAGATGAAAGATGGTATATATCACGATATGTGCAGATGATAAACAACCCATAGTCCAGAGAAACCTCCCAAGTTATTACAACCCAGGCATAAGGCACTACACCAGCTCAGTGGATCCCACCCTGAAGACAGACAACACAAATAGGTTGATGTTTAGCAGTGCAAGCTTTACTTAATGTAGCTTTAAAAAATTATTTGCATACTGGTTATATGTTTAGTATAACTCATGCACAAAATGGGGGCTCACTTATTTACTATCATAATTCATTAAGCCCATTAAGTGAGTTTTTGATAAAGAAATTTGTTTGAGATTCTGCTAGAGAAATACAGTTTCTAGAGTAGGACGGATAATAACCTCCATGAAATCCATAACAAAGCTTCCATTCTTGAGATTTATGAAACTGGAATGCCATGAATGGATCATAATTATACTTACTCCTAATCATTGAATACACTCAGTGTTAAATTAGATGATGATCTACTTTAAAAGGCCCTAGAGAAGATTCTCTTTCTTCCTTTTAAGATAATATAGGACTATCTTAACGACCTCTAGCAACTCTCCAGCCTTGTTTCACATTTGGTTTCTTTCAGTTTCTGGAATATGTCACATTCTCTTAGCTATCTACATTTTTATTTATGCTTCCTTTTAGTTGAAATAGTCTGAATAAATCCTTCCCTTAATTGCCTGATGAAATTTTATTTCTTCTAAGTCTCATTCAAAGATTATAATAGGGAAAACGTTCTCAACCCCTTGGAGTAGATTGGAACTTCTGCATACAAGCTTAGAAAACCACCTGTAATTTCTAGCGTAGTACAAGTTTAGACCGTGAGCTGGGCTATAAAGTAGCTGTTATGCCACAGCACACTGGTGTGTTATGAGGATCGTAGGTGTGCTGCAAAAATTGATAAAGATAATTAATTAAATAATTTTCATAAGAAGTTTGAAGCACTGTAAGTATATATTTTTTTTGCTCTTTTTTTGGATCAACATAATTTAAGCATGCTATAGAAGTTTAACTTTAGGTTCAAACGTGCTGTGAGATTACAAGAAAAAAAGGTAGCAAAATGCTGAGCGAGAGGATGGAACAACTTAAACATACTGTCCTTTGTGTCCCCCGTGGGCAGGGCGAACCCCTCAGTCTGGTCTCAGAACCACCTTGGAAGCTGGGCTGCATCACAACTCAGCATGCACAGCTGTAACCTTTCAGTTTATGTCTCTCCAACATCTGGACAGCAAGTACTCCCCTGAGCAGTTCTGGTGGCTGTGCTACAAAGTATGCCATGATTTAAATATGCCGGGTACCCAGCAATATGGAACGAATATTCCCTAAAGATTTCCATTGCTCAGGGAAACTAGCTCTCAAGAAAAGAAGCAATTATAGATGACATTTCCCCTGTGGTCTAAAAGCCACAATTACCTGGGCAGAGTATCAGTTGGAATAGTATCGTAGGTCCTGGTGCCAAACTTCCTAAGATAAATTGGGACCCTGAGGCAGTCACTCAAACTAAATAAGCTTTAACTTTTCATCTTTGAAATCAAAATGCTAAGAGTTTCTTGGGAGGAATACTACATGTAATAGAGTGACCCACTGAAAGCACTGACACTGTACTTAGTATCTCATAAAGTCTCGGTAATACATGTTATTACTACCACCACCATCACTGTCATCATTATCACGGCTGGTCTTGTTTTTCTTTAATTATTGCAGATAAAAAGTAAAACTAGAGCTCCTTTAAACCTCATGAGTCTTCTGATTTAATTCTTAATATTTTTCCAGGTACAGTCACTGCAATGTAGGTTCAAAACAAGCGCACTAGAGAGGAGATTTTGAGATCTGTCACATAGGAAAACATTACCTAACTTCCAAAATTGAAACATGAAACCTAAAAAGTTATATAACTGATCAACTCAAAGGCCCAATTTAATGTGACAACATGACATTGATCTTATTCATGAACATAATTTCCTCCCCACAGTTTTTTTCAGGGCAAATTTGACATCCTTATTTCTCAGGCTGTAAATCAGGGGGTTCAGCATGGGCACCACAGTAGTATAAAATACAGAGGACACTTTCCCTTGGTCCATGGAGCTGACCGAGGATGGCTGCAGGTACATGAATGCCGCAGAGCCAAAGAAGACAGAAACAGCCGAGATGTGAGAGCTGCAAGTGCTGAAGGCTTTGGACCTGCCCTCAGTGGAGCGAATTCGGAAGATGCTGGCAATGATGAAGACATAGGAGGCAAGGATGGTGAAGGCAGGAGTCAGGATGTTAAATGCACTCAGGACCAA
>NW_003853554.1:0-6166 GCF_000181295.1 Otolemur garnettii
ATACCCAGACATGTGTGTGTTATGACATATACCCAGACATGTGTGTGTTATGACACATACCCAGACATGTGTGTGTCATGACACATACCCAGACATGTGTGTGTTATGACACATACCGAGACATGTGTGTGTTATGACATATACCCAGAATGTGTGTGTTATGACATATATTCAGAATGTGTGTGTTATGACACATACCCAGACATGTGTGTATCATGACACATACCCAGACATGTGTGTGTTATGACACATACCGAGACATGTGTGTGTTATGACATATACCCAGAATGTGTGTGTTATGACATATACCCAGAATGTGTGTGTTATGACATATATTCAGAATGTGTGTGTTATGACACATACCCAGACATGTGTGTGTTATGACACATACCCAGACATGTGTGTGTTATATATGCAGACATGTGTGTGTTCTGACACATACCCAGACATGTGTGTGTTATGATATATATGCAGACATGTGTGCATGGATGTGCCACATACAATGTGTGTGAATGTATTCTATAGGCTGTATGCACCTATTACTCACAGAATGTGTATATAGACACAGGGAGGTCATCATGGAAGTTTTGAGATAAACAAAAACAAGAAACAAAATCCTTGCAGAAACAAGCAAAGCTCTCAGCAACACCGATAAGCTGAGCTAGGTGGAACTTGCGCAGTGAATCAGAAAGGATCCTGTCAACAGTGAAATAATGAACCATAACACAGTCTGTCTCAAAACTTTTCACAGTGGCCCACATACAGATTTGCCATATAGGATACATTCTTAACTACATGAAGGCTATCTGGAGAGTATCCAGCCATGTGTGTGTCTATTTTTCATAGTACGTGGCTGGATACTTTCCAGACAGCCCTGGTATATCAGCATTTGCACACACACACCCGTGTGCCATATAACCAGCACACACGTGTGTAAATTGATTCTGTAGTAAACTGTATATAGTATTTTATGGAGCAGCTTCATTCATACTCAAATGACCTCTCTGGGTTTCCCTCTAGTCCTGAGCTGAAGTGATCCCCCCACCACCTCCTCAAACCCACACCCCACACTGGGCAAGTACGGCTGCGTGGCCTTGTCCACGCTAGGGGTGGGAGACAGGGGTGTCTCCACAGAAGGGGCTTCCAGCAGCAGGTGCCCAATCACCCACCTTCCATACCCACAACCCCACACAAACGGATCTGCCCCCAGCCCCTCTGCCGTGTGGGCAGGGCCCTGGCTCCTGGTGGGACCAGAGTTTCTCTCTACTTTGGGCTCATTTCCTTACTTGTCAAATATGCCCAGAGACACCTTCTACGGCATGTGGCCCTTAAGGAATGTCACTGACTGCTGGTCCCTAGACAAACTCAGCAAAGACCTCAGTCCTTCCCTGGGAGGTTCCTGCTGCCCTTGCACAGCCCAGCCCATGAGTCCCTGCCCTGGGAGACCCTGGCCCTGGAGGGCAAAGGAGTGCGGGGCTGGCCTCTGCCTGCGGCCTTCCTGGGCCTTTCTGGCTGACTCTGACTGACAAGACTGGCCACACAGGAGCTGGGGCCTCTGGGAAGCTGGGGCCACCAGGGCTGGGTGGGAGGGCTAGAAGCTGGAGCACTCTGAGCCCTGCAGGCCGCCGGGGCACACAGGTCACCTCCAACCCCACATTCTGGCCTCTCCCGTGTCCTGGGCCTGAGACTGCACAGCACTGTGCCAGGAGGGCTGAGGATTTTATTTTTAGTTTCTACCCATCTCCTCACGGAAAGTCCATTTCCATTTGTTTCATGTGGCTAGAACCACCGTTAGGTCTGGTTACCTTGAACCCACATGATGCCACCCAAGCTTGGGCCTGCCCTGCTTGGCTGCACCGTAAACCTGGATCTCACTCCAGCCAGTTCCCACCTGGGGACCGTGCAGAGAGCCGGTCATTTGCAGGAAGGAAGGAGGGGTAAATCCAGGGAAGAGTAAACGAACTCAGAGCGAGGCCCGGGGCAGGGGTGGGGTTTCCACTTACAGAGGTGAATCTGTGCTGCCGGACATTAGCTTTCTATGTAAGTCATTTTCAAAATGCCAGTAAATTACTTATTTTGGAACAATAAAATAAAAGAGAATAAACCTTCTCAGAGGAAAAAAAAGAGATTTGGGCAAAGTGTGTGTTCAGGGGAAGTAAAGCCAAGTGGAAAGTCAGAACAAACCCTGTGTGTGTTTCTCAGAGAAATTCTTCCCTTTAAATTGCCTGCCCTCCCCCACCCACTGACATCCATTTCAAGCTCTCAGGGCCTCTGAAGGTAGATATCTTAGAGCATTTTTCACACCAAGGAAGGTTGTGCTTTATTATCATTATTAAAGCTAAATCAGGGGCATTAATCCAATGTGGGAGGCCGACCTGGTGCTCCCAGAGGGAGATCAGCCACTCCCAGCCGGCGCAAGTGGTTTATTTTGTCACCATTTTTATTGTATTTATTTAGTGTTATCTGATGCGCTTCACAGGCGTCCACTGCCTGAGGCCACTGGTAATGGCAGAAGAGCAATTTAAGATTAGATAAATAGAGCAGCTCCGTCTCCCTCTACCGGCTGCTACTGAAAGGGAGGGAGGAGTGCCAGGAGGGCCAGAGGAGGGGCCCAGACGGAGGCTGCAGAGAGCTCATGAGGATGGAAAAAACCCAAACTGCAAATTAATTTAAAGAAATTTACTCTAAGCCAAACATGAGTGACCAGGCCCTGGGGGACCACACCAAGGAAATCTTGAGTAGGTGGCCCCATGGTGGTCGCGTTGCAGTTTGGTCTTACACATTGGAGGAAGATAGAAATTACACGTAAAATCTTAAATTAAGATGTGGAAGGTGTACATTGGTTTGGCCTAAGCAGGTAGAACATCTCCAGGATGAGACATCTGCAAACCGGCGCTTACAGGTTGTGAGTTCCAAGATTCTTTGATTTGTAATTGTTAAAGAAGTCCGGTGATCAGAGACAAGTCACCATGTACAGACTCAAGGGGTCTGTTGAGCCCACCGATGGCCTACAGGTGTGACGTAACCTTTGTCCTGCATGGCCCACAGCCCTGTTAGTAATTAGGATCTTACTGTCACAAAGAGTCTGTTGTTTTGTTAGTCCTGTGATCTGTTTTAACAGTAATGCTGGTCAGTTATTATATCTAAACTCTAAAAGGGGGGCCTATAAGGAGGTGTTCCTGTTCTTTCTTCCCTTCATGGCTAAGAGCTAGGTTTTAAGGCTTTTCTGGGGTCCTCCTGGCCATGAGGAGGTTTGTTCAACTGGCAGGAGGGCTTAGGATATTATTTTTAATTTATGCCCATTTTCCCACGGAAAGCCCATTTCCATTTGTTTCTTGTGGCTACAACCACCAGTAGATCTGGTTACCTTGAACCCACATGATGCCACCCAGCCCTCCCCATGGCAGGTGTCGGAGGGTCTTGAGGGGTAGAGAGGTGAGAAGAGCCTCAGCTGTGTGCCCTTCCAGGAGGTACTGAGCTCCCAAGGGCCAGTGACCACTCTTGAAAGTGCCTTAGGGATCAGTGCCCACCTGTGCTGGCTCTGCTGCCCCTTCCTGCAAAGCAGCTGGGCTTCCAGGCTGCCACCTGCCTGGCTGCCTCAGGATGCTGCCTGCTCGGCTTCCAGCCCCATCATCCTGGAACCTCATCTGGCCCTGCACTTCATGGTCCTCAGGTAGCCCAGCCCCAGGTCCCACTCCCATGCCCTGACCATTAGGGTGGGGAGGGGGCAGGATTTGACACCCAGAGGAGAGTAGTGCAGGGTGGCTCAGATTTGGAGAACATTCACCCAGAGGGTTCTGGCTCAGGCTAGCCGGGCATTCTCAAACCAGACTAGGGGAAGGATGCCAGGAGAGAGGAGGCCAGGCTGGGCACTTACCGGTTGTGTCAGTCCTGCCCAGAGGCTGCACGACATCAATCTTGCAGTGAGGGAGGGTAGAGAATGCCATCAGCCACAGGTTCCTGGGAGAGGGCACAATATGGAGTCAAGTCATGCAGGTACTTTCTCTTACAGCCACCCAGTGGCAGCCACCCAGCAGCAAGGCTGTCTGAGATGTCAAGTGTCTGGGCTGGTGTCACCCTGGCTTCAAGCCCTCCCGTCTTCTCCTGCAGGCTGTAACCTCCCTCACTCATGCACCTAGAACAAGGGGCCAGGAAACCAAGTCCAGCCCACTGCGTTATATGAATAAAGTTTTATTGGAACACAGCTGTGCCCATTCACTTAGATGTGGTCTGGTGCTGCTTTGAGGTTAAATAGCAAAACTGAGTGTGATACCACCCAAGACAGAGACCACATGGCCCACAAAGCCTAAAGTGTTTACCTCTGGCTCTTCACAGCCCTAACCCCTGACATAGATCTCTCCCCAGAGAGCACCTTCTCTCAGCCTCCCCCAACATCTCCCTGTGAACACAGGACTCATGGCCAAAGAGGCCCAGCCTCTGGATCTCAGGCCTCTCTGCCCCCAGTCTGCCCGCACCGCCTCTCCTGTTCTTCCACATGGGGTCTGTTGGGCCTACTCTGCGCCAAGGCCTGTGGACAGGTGTGTGACCCAGAGAGCACATGGTCTAAGCAATGGTTGAGGGTGTCCGTGAATAAATGAACGTCTTTATCCAGCTACTTCTCCACTAATCCACACATTAATAAGGAAATGAAAGAGTTCCTTTGGAAATTATAGCCTGAGGGAGAAATCAATTATTTACAACTAGTATTCAGTTAAGTAATCACACTTAATGCCTGGAGAGATTTCTTCCCAGGACTAACGCTAATGCATTTTGGCCTCCCTCAGGCACATTTGCAGCAGGTTCAGCTCCCCACCCCCCAACCAGGGGCCTTGCACACCCTCAGCTCTCGCTAACACCCCAACCCACCTGCCTTCTGGCTCCCAAGATGTGACTCACCTTCATAAACTCTTTCCTGTTAAATGAAGGACACTTCTCCTTCATGGATTCCTTCCAGTCTCTCTTATCTTTCCCGCAAAACCTTTCCAAGGGCTTTCTGCCCCCAGCTGGCTCTGAGATGAAGGGTATAATCTCCACCCTGCAGCAGGAGGCGTGAGTCCCTGCCCCCCTGGTGGGTGGGCACATTGGTGGACTTGCTTTGGAAAAATAGTGGGCGCAAGTCACATAAGCCACGTCCGAGCGGAAGTTTAGGAAGCAATTGCATCTCACCTTCTTGCCCTTCCGGTCACAAGAATGGACACGTCCCTGCAGTGGCTGCTCCTTCAGTCAGGTGTGGGACAAGGAGACACTGGAAGTGTCGGAGCCGTGCAGCACGACCAGCCTCAGCACCAGGGCACCAGCAGGCGCCTCCCCAAATTTGCCTCTTTTGCATGATTATTGAACTAAAGGCAGATAGAAGCACCAGGGGCAGGAGAGCGCTCTGCCCTCACTCCTGCCTAAAAGCAGCACATAGATTTACAGAGACAGATGCATCCCACCTCCCCAGCCATTGAGGATACCTTTAGACCTTTGTTCACCTGGAGATGATACCAAAGGAATCCACAAGCTTTACTAACTAGCTTTATCTGCTGGTCACCGACCTTCCCACAAGGCATCACCACTAGACACTCAAAGTCCTTCTCTTGCCTTGTCATGTCTCTAAAAATTTGCTACTTTTTGTCAAAGACACTGTGTCAGCTAGAATTCAAAGCCACTTTTGTATATGTGGTTGTTGTTGTTAGAGACAGGGTCTTGCTATGTTGCCCAGGCTGGTCTCACACTCCTGACCTCAACAATCCTCCCACCTCAGCCTCCCAAAGTGCTGGGCCTACAGGTGTGAGCCACTTCAACTAGACTTCAGAGCCACCTCAACTAGCCTTTCCCCTCCCCTGGGTGTCTCATGAAATGTACTTGTTAATAAATTTGTTTTTCTCTTGTGACAGAAGTCCGCTCCAACAAAAAACTCATGCAGGTTAGAGAAAAAATTAATTTTCCTCTTCTATAACACCAGCATGTACCATGAGCTAGAAATAGAGTGTTCTTGCCAGCCCCTAAGATTACAGGATTATTTGTTATGTAGCAATGTTGACTAATATAGACTTTTTTTTTGAGACGGAGTCTCACTATGTTGCCCTCAGTAGGGCACCATGGCATCACAGCTCACAGCAACCTCCAACTCTTGGGCTTAAGAGATTCTCTTGCCTCCGCCTCCCAAGTAGCTGGGACTACA
>NW_003853555.1:0-6166 GCF_000181295.1 Otolemur garnettii
TGGTGACCGACTGACACAGACAAATGAGGAGGAAAATGTGAGACCCAGTTCACTGAGACTTTCCTGAAGGAAAAGAAGAATCTCTATCTAGAGTACAGGATCAAATTTTAATAAGCCTCTAGACTGCAAAGCTTAATGCAGTACCTTACTCTCTAACTCTCATTTCCTATGGTTGCTGTCTGTGTTTCTGTGAATACTGCTTTGACTGCTAACTCCAGACACCCAGCCTCCCTCAAAATCCCAGGAAACTTCACAGGCACTCACCACACAGTTCGTGCAGTGATCAGGGCAGCCACAGCCTGGTTTCTGCCATTTTTGATCATTTCTGCTGCCACTGCTATTGCTACTCCTGGGTCCTCATGGTGCCCAACCACGCCATCCCCTACAAAAGTGGAGGGAATCTGTCCCTGCCCCGTATGTGCCCCACGCGATCACCTGGAAACCACAGCAGTGCTGTCTGTGACCAGGATCTCAAAAGTGCTCAATCAGGTCCCACCTGTAGCCACTTCCTGGGAAGCAAGGCTCACACCATACTTCACACACATTTGCAAACTCCCCAACTCAAGATCCACCTCCCCCCTAAAAAATTCATGAAAACTGTTCTGTGTTCTAGTTTATCAGACGTTCAAAAGCAAGCCTGATTTCCAGCTCTTGATCAAGGGAATTCTTCATTCCGATTCTATTTCAAAAATATTAGATCCTTGCCTGGAATGTATCTCCCCTCCCTATCCCATTCTCTTTTTCCTGTCAAACTCTAGGACTCAGATTAAGCCTCTTTCTCTGGAAACCCTCCTTTAATCCCTGTTCAGGCTAGGTAAGGGGTCTGAGTGTTCCCAAATGATCTCTGCACAACTCTACACCTTTACTCGCTGAGTCACGTTGTAATTATACACACGGATATTCTCTCCATATCTAAATGACAAGCTCCTTAGTCACCTACCAAGACGAGACATAATGAGCTCTCAACAAATACTTGTAGAATGTATAGGTCTAATTCCCCCAAATTGTGGAATTTTCTTTGCTTGTAAATTTTATATTAGGCTGGAGAGACCAGCACTCTTCTCCCCGTGGGAGATGAAGATAATTCCCTATCTACTCTGTATAGAAGGACAAGGTTGATAGCCGGATATACTGGCCATTAGTACAAATTCAAATACTTGTCAGTCTCTTGTTTCATGGGAAAGCACTGGAGCTTGTGACATGATAGACAAAGAATAATCCTTTCCTGGTCTAGAAAAGAGGTGGTAAGAAATGGAAGTGTTTCTTCCCTAAGCACTGAGCAAATTAGCCTTATTTCACATGGAGGAAAATGAAACACTATCAATGAACCACAATCTGCTTCTCTCATGGTAAATTTTCTATGCCCTTAAAAATGGTGCAATTCATTTCACAGCAATTGACTTATTTAAAGAAAACCATGTGAAAGAATAGCTTCACAATCAGGGAAGCAGTTTTACTATTTTCTGGTGAGTTTTACTAGAACAAAAAGAAAGTTCTAGACCTATGAATTTGCATATGCAAATAGGAACCCTTTATTTAGTTTAAGAAAAAAAAGAAAATTTAGTCTCAAAGGAAGGTTGTAATGGGAATGTACTTTGCAGGAGTTCCAGTTTGTTAGCCTTATTTACTAACCTTTTCACTTTTTAGGCTGGTAATTTTTAGATCTTTACCCAATATACATGCATTAGGCTCTGAGTGAACCGGTCTTAGAACTTTGCATTTAAGTTTAATATCTTCCCATAGCTCCTAACCAGGTTTGTTCATATAGTTTTACATATTTTTTGAAACTTCTTTTCTTTAAAAGTGTCTGAAAAAAAATATTTTCTATTATCTAAGTTGTATCTCACTACTAACCAAGGGGCAATGATTTTTTAGTTATTTTACTGCACGCCCACACACACACACACACACACACACAACCAGCATTCTTGTGATATGGTCACAGATTCTTTTTCAGATTCTAACATAAGAGTGGGGACTAATTTCTTATGAACTCACAGCTATGTTTATGTACACATGTCTTTATAGACACTATATTTTAAATAATCATATGGATTATTGACAGATAAGCCATCATATTTACAACATTTATTCTCATAGTATAAAGGGTGAGAAAATACTTTTTCTTTTGACGTGTAGACTTAATACTTTCAAAGTCCATTGGTTCTACTGAAAAAAGAAAAAAAGAGCAACCAAATCATCAGTAAGGAAGGGGTACCTGGGTGTGTCTCTGTGTGGGGGAAAGGAGCCTGACATAGGATCAGGTACTAAAGGACCTCACGTAGTCAGAATGCCCCTTTCTTAATCTCATCTAAACTTGAACATACGCCAAGATTCTAAGGAACTACTTCCTTGCCTGTCTTTCTAGGGTCTCAAGGGCCATGAGAAATGGCACAGCAATCACAGAGTTCATCCTCCTAGGCTTTCCTGGTACCCAAGGACTACAGACCCCCCTCTTTATCATGATCTTTCTCATCTATATCCTAACCCTTGCAGGCAATGGGCTCATTATCGCCATTGTCTGGGCTGAGCCCAGGCTACAATCGCCAATGTACTTCTTCCTCTGTAACTTGTCCTTCCTAGAGATCTGGTACACCACCACGGTCATCCCCAAATTGCTAGAAACCTTTGTGGTAGCAAGAGCTGTCATCTGCATTCCCTGCTGTCTGCTGCAGGCCTTTTTCCACTTCTTCCTGGGCACCACCGAGTTCCTCATCCTCACTGTCATGTCTTTTGACCGCTACCTGGCCATCTGTAAGCCCCTTCGCTATGCCACCATCATGACCAGCAACCTCTGCCTGCAGCTGGCCCTCAGCTCCTGGCTCGTGGGCTTCACCATCATCTTTTGCCAGACAATGCTGCTTGTCCAGCTGCCATTCTGTGGCAACAACGTTATCAATCATTTCTACTGTGACATTGGTCCCATCTTGAAAGCAGCCTGCGTAGAAACCAGCATTTCGGAGCTCCTGGGTGTCCTGGCAACCATCCTTGTGATCCCAGGGTCACTCCTCTGCACTATGATTTCTTACATCTACATCCTGTCCACCATCCTACGGATTCCTTCAGCTGCCGGCCGCCAGAAGGCTTTCTCCACCTGTGCCTCCCACCTGACAGTCGTCTCCCTGCTGTATGGAGCTGTTCTGTTCATGTACCTCAGACCCACAGCACACTCCTCCTTTAAGATAAATAAGGTGGTGTCTGTGCTCAACACCATCCTCACGCCCCTTCTGAATCCTTTTATTTACACCATTAGAAACAAGGAGGTGAAGGGAGCTCTAAGGAAAGCAATGACTTGTGTGAAGACTGGTCGTGCCAAGTAAAATGTGCAAGGCATCAAAATGAGCTTAATGCAAATAAGACGTTAGAGGTGAGAGAGGATTGTGGAGAAGTTTGGTAAGACAGGCTCCCCACAAACCCCAGAAGTTCTAGTCCAATAGTAGAGTAAGATGAAGTGGTGAGTGCAGGCGGTGCCTGTGGCTCAGTGAGTAGGGAGCCAGCACCCTATAGTGAGGGTGGCAGGTTCAAACCTGGCCTCAGCCAAACTGCAACAAAAAATAGCCGGGCGTTGTGGCGGGTACCTGTAGTCTCAGCTACTCAGGAGGCTGAGGCAAGAGAACTGCCTAAGACCAGGAGTTGAAGGTTGCTGTGAGCTGAGACACCACAGCATTCTATACCAAGGGTGATAAGTGAGACTCTGTCTCTTAAAAAAACAAGATACGAATGCATGGATCGGCACTATTAGCTCAATGGTTAGGGCACCAGGCACATACACTGAAGTTGGCAGGTTCAAATCTGGCCCAGGCCTGCTAAACAATTACAACTGCAACAACAACAAAAAAAAATAGCCAGGCATTGTGGCAGGCACTTGTTGTGCCAGCTACTTGAGAAGCTGAGGCAAGAGACTCACTTAAGCCCAAGAGTTTGAGGTTGCTACAAGCTGTGATGCTAGGGCACCCTACTGAGGGTGACAAAGTGAGATTCTATCTCAGGAAAAAAAAAAAAGATGTGAAAACAAATTATGATGGGTAGGGCTCTCTATAAGAATTTATTACATATAAATTAACAGTATTTTTCTCTTTTTTTTTTTTTGAGACAGAGCCTCAAGCTATCACCCTGGGTAGAATACTGTGGCGTCATAGCTCACAGCAACCTCCAACTCCCTGGCTCAAGTGATTCTCTTGCCTCTGCCTCCCAACTAGCTGGGACTACAGGTGCCCACCACAAGCCCGGCTATTTTTTGGTTGCAGCCGTCATTGTTGTTTGGTGGGCCCAGGCTGGATTCGAACCCGCCAGCTCAGGTGTATGTGGCTGGCACCTTAGCCACTTGAGCCACAGGTGCCAAGCCTGGGTCTTTTTCTTGAAGAGAAGTGACCTAATTCTCCAACACGAAAATATATGTAGACCATGTGCCTAGGAAGCCAGTAGAAGACCTTGGAGCCAAGACTTCTATAAAGCCTTTGTGGCTGGAAAATTTAGCTCTGAGGTTACATTAAGTTCAAGGTTCACAAGTAGGATTAGCATGCAAAGTCTCTCAAGGCTGGCAACAAACCTACTGATTTGACCTTGTTCTCAGGCAAGATATCTGGCAGAAAGACTTTTTGTGGAATGATGATGGAGGTGAAACATAGTTTATAAAAATGAGTATTACATATGTCCCTTTTTGAACAGTAAAGAAAGACTATCATTAAAAGCCTATTAAAACTACAATCTTTTTTAAAAAAGATTATTGCACATCCCTTTTGGTATTGAATTGAAAATTCGAAAAATGCAGTGAGGTGAAAAATGTGATTATCTCTACTGCTATACATGAGTTCCCTTAGGGAGAGAACTGTCTTGGGGCTGGGCAGAAGAAACAGATCACTTGAAGATAAAGAGAGCAAGAGAACCAGAGGACATGAATATTATCATCATGAACTTTATCATCAAAAGAATGGTTCAGATTGCCCTGAATGAAAAATGAGGGTAATATATAAAATACTTCCCAGAGAAGAAATTAGCAGAGAAAGGAGAGAGAAAGGGGGGCTAAAAAATAGAGTGAAACAAAAAAATCAGTGAGAATTCCCCTAAGCGGGAATGCCTGACAATCCATTTAAGAATGGGGATGCCTAATGTTCACTCTAAAGTCACATTTCTATAATGTTAATGTCTCCCCTCAAACCTTCAGTAAAGTCTCCTATATTACCAAATACCCATATGACCAGAATGTGTATGTTACACACCTCTGTGTATGTGTGTGATGAGTGTAAGTCAAGGAGGCCTGAAGTTTCATGTCTGGAATGATGCAGTTTGGATTAGAGACAGCCCGCAGAGGAACTGCAGGAATTTTAGCAAACACTTCAGCTCAAGCAAGAGCTCCAGATAACCTAAATCTAAAAACACTGTTCTTCACCCTTTTCTATCTCAGGGTACACTTGAACCTAGAGTTAAACTTGCATGGTACAATTAAATTACATTGACTAAAAAAAGAACAGTAGAATAAACAATACATTTAAGGCGCAGCGTTTATGGCTCTGTGGATAGATCACCGGTCCCGTACACCAAGGGTAGCAGGTTCAAAGCCCAGCCCAGCCGAATTGCAACAACAGCAACAACAACAAAAAGAATACATTTGTTATGCTTTGAACTTAATTAGGAAATAATTTTATTGATAATGTTTAAATATTTTTGTGGCACACTTAAGATCCTCTTATAGCACACTGGTTGAAGATCTAGAGGAAGTGGGACATCTGGATTACAGTATGACTTAAAAAAAATTGTAAAACTCTTTTGAGTTTCATAAACATGAGTTTTCCTGAACCAAGCCCATTATCTTAAGAGTTTTCTTATTGGATCATAGGTAAACACTTTGAATCCTACAAGGGAAGGAACAGGTATGCGAATATACCCAGCTTTCAATTCATGAAACTCAAAAAGAGACACCATTTACTCATGTATTTTTATGGCCCTTTTATGTATTGATGTCATGTACCAAGTAATGTTCCTAGTATCTGAATATATAAGAGAGAGTAGTCTGCCAGGGTATCAGTTCTAGAAATTGGAAATGGTGGCATTAGAGAGTCTATCCAAAAAGGAAACCTTGGCTCAGCGCCTGTGTTCAGGTGGTTAGGGAGCCAGCCACATACACCTAAGGTGGTGGGTTCGAATCCAGCCCAGGCCCACCAAACAA
>NW_003853556.1:0-3011 GCF_000181295.1 Otolemur garnettii
CAGAGGCAGGAGACTCACTTGAGCCCAGGAGTTGGAGGTTGCTGTGAGCTGTGATGCTACAGCACTCTACCCAGCACTCTCCACTCTACCCAGGGGACAGCTTGAGGCTCTGTCTCCAAAAAAAAAAAAGAAAAAGAAACACTTGCAATACACTGAGACACACATTGGTGAGAACAGGGATGGCAGGTAAGGAGGGATGGTAGCTTTGTATGTAAACGTACCTTGAATGTTAAATAAATATACATTTCAAAATATTTCTTTTTCTCCCTACTACCTACAAGTTCTTCTCCTAACCAATCACGTCACAAGAGCTTGTATGTGACAATGCGAGGTGCACTAGCTCCAGACTGGTTCCAGTTCTGGCTCTGCCCTTTACCAGCCCTGACACTCCCAGGAAGTCCTAGGAGGCCTGGGAGCCTCAGTGGTCCCCTCTGTAAAATTAGCACATTTGTTCTGGCAATCTATAAGCTACGTGTCAAGCTTGACAGTCTAAGAAGCTTCATTTAAAATGTAAATGTTATCCTCAAAGGGTGATGCATGAAGCCAAAGGGACTTCACTGTGCATTAGTTAATTAAATGAGCTAGCCGGTCATCTTGCAGAGCCCTGGGAAAAAGGGACACAGGTAGAATTTATTTCAAATGATGGAGGAAGAGCCCTAGATTTGGGGTAGGAAAGAGAATAGGAGATGCTGGCAAACAGAGGCAATGAATGGCATTGAGCCCCAGGGGGGATGTCAGGAAGAAATGAGAACCACAGACAGATTATTCACACCTTACAGGACAGTGATTTTCAATTGTGTCTACAGAATAAAGCTCTAGAACACGTGGTGCTAAGACCACAGCAGCCGCTGTCTCCATAGGAAGGATGGGGACCGCTCTGTGGTTGAAAATTTCTCTCAGGGACCTGTCCGAGGGCATATTTGCATTACATTTGTACAGATCATTTTTGTTTGGATTGTAGGTTTATCTGGGATGGTGGATGTGTATGGGACCAGATTACACTTGTTCAGGACAGTGTAAAGCAGTATCAAGGTTACCCTGGACACCAAGATTGACCAAACAGGAAGAGGAAGACTGAAATACTCTTGCTTTCTGTAGGAAAGCTCCTTCCACATCACCACGCACCTCAAGCACTCAGCTTGGATTTCCCCCCTCTGATCGGATTTCCCGCCTCTGCTCATGGATCCCATCCCAACTCATCAAGTAGAGCAAGAGAACTGAGCCACACTGCTCTCCACATGCCCTGACACACAGAGCCCTGCCCAGGTGCTGAGAACTTAGCAGGCTCCGCAGAGGGCGGACGTAAAGGCAGGTGGTTCTGCCCTGATCACCTACTGTTGGTCTTTCGCAAAATCTATTTCAAAACTTCTGTTCTTATCATATTCACTTCTCAGGGTAGACTTTTGCTTATACTGGATATAACCTTGTTATTATATAATTTTTTCCCAAAAGAAGATAACTTACTTCTCAGGGTCATAGGTAAGGCCATAGCAACCCTGGCTAGAGCTAAGTCTTGCAGGTCTGGCAGAAATGGAGGCAGCTGCATGGAGCCACATGGAACATTAACTAAAGGCATTTCGTTTTTTAGTATGCTGGATAACTCCCATTCCACCCTCCTTTGAAGGCCTAGAAAGGTAAGAATTATACCTTCCAGACTCTCTTGCAGCTAGAGCTCTGTATGCAAGTTTAATTCTGCTGATTAATGCACTCACAAAAGTTTTGGAAGACAGATAAGAAGCACAGGCTATTGTCCTATTGCTATTTCTGCTAACAAGCAAGAGTATAAGCATCAAAAATCAGCTATGGGGCCATGACAACAGGCCCCATGTCTGGCTAACACCTGGCATCAAGAAAATTTCAGTGGTGACAGAGGAAGGGGCTTCCTAACCCAACTGCTGATTTCCGAATAGCAGCTACATGATGAGCACTGAACTGTTTTGGGGGTGGTCTCCTGATTCATGCCACCCCAGCATTTCCAACCACTTCCTGTCTTATTGCTTCAAATGAATAAGGTGTCTTCTGTCTCCTTTACTGAGCCCTGGCTGATGCAGTTTGTGAAACTGGAAGTGATTACCGGCAACAGACCCTGAACAAGGGGTTTAGGGAGTGGTTATCTTATTTGGCTGGGTTTGGAGGCAGGGATGATTCAATGCCCGCTGAAAATGGGAAGCTGGCAGCCCAGGGCACAGTTATAAATACTTTCTTAAATTGTCAGATTTTTGGTAGGCTGAAGCCAGGCACCTGTTGAAGGCAAGCCCCTGGTGGATCCGCGTGCTGGGAAGGGGGCAAGCAGGGAGATGGGGCAGGTGAAGGGGGCAAGCAGGGAGATGGGGCAGGTGAACGATTCAGAAGCCCTCAAGAGCTTAAAGAAAGGAACCATCAGCTCAGGCCTTTACATTTCTTTAAATTCTAAGCTCTAGGCAGAATTAGAGGACTGGAGAGTTTCTGGACTGCCACAGAACAATCTCTAATCTCTTAAAATGAATGGGATGATGTCCGAAAATAAGAGGCCAGGACTGATTATATGAGTTTTAATTTACGAGTTAAACTGAATTTATAGCTTCACCAGGTCTTCTATGTTCAAGTTATACTTTGGGTAGGAAAGAGTGGAAAACTCTGAGCTCTGAGATGAGAGCATTTGGGTAAACTCAGATGAAGATGAGTCTCTGGAGCCCCCAGCACCCATCGCATCTCATTTCCCAGCTGAAGCAATCCTCCTTCCCCACCTAGCCCTGCCCATGCGGAGACCCTAGCTGCAGAGCTCTACCTGCAAGAGAGTCTGAAAGGTATTTAACTTTCAAGAGGGTGACAAATATCTTCGTGTTCCAACACCACAATTCTCAATTTTTTTCTTGACCTATAAAAAAATGTCAACCCCCTGCGCAGCGCCTGTGGCTCTGTGGGTAGGGCACCGGCCTCATATACCAAGGGTGGCAGGTTCAAACCCAGCCCTGGACAAACTGCAACAAAAAAACAGCCGGGTGTTGTGGCGGGCGCCTGTAGTCCCAGCT
>NW_003853556.1:4802-6165 GCF_000181295.1 Otolemur garnettii
GTCCCAGCTACTTGGGAGGCAGAGGCAGGAGACTTGCTTGAGCCCAGGAGTTGGAGGTTGCTGTGAGCTGTGATGCCACAGCACTCTACCCAGGGGAACAGCTCGAGGCTGTCTCAAAAAAAAAATAGAATTAATCCTTAGGAACACAAAAAGCAACTGTGGTCCATTAGGAACACCCCTCCAGACAGATCTGGAAGACATACTCAAAAACAGATCACAACCAGGATGTCCTACTTTCAAATGAGCTAGAAGACGTTAAGAAAATAACGCAAGAAGAATAAACTAAATCAGAACTAGAGAAACTCGACAATGACATGACAGAACTCAAGGAAAAGTTGCCGATAAAAAGGAAAAACTTTTTATGAAAGTCCATTACAGTAGGAGAGAAATAAAAGCAAAATAAACACGACAGGTGGTGCCTTAAAAACTAGAGGGTAAAAAAAAGAGAAAAATGAGAAAAATATAATGAGGAAGATAAAAAGATCAAGAAAAAATGACAGATATTAAACATGGGCAAATAAAAAGTCCAGCATTTGGAGAGCAGGAGTACCTGAAGAAACCCAAAGTGAAGGAAGAAACCAAGTACTAACCGCTTTCCTGAAATAAAAAGAAATCACAGTATTTAAAATTTACATATTGAAAGAGCATACTGTGTGCCTAAGAAAAGGTAAGTGAAATGGTCGTGCCATTGTAAAGTTATCATCTGTCTTTTTTTGAAACAGAGTCTCACTGTGTCACCCTCAGTAGAGTGCTGTAGCATCACAGCTCACAGCAACCTCAAACTCTTGGGCTTAAGAGCTTCTTTTGCCTCAGATTCCCAAGTAGCTGGGACTACAGGCGCCCACCATGACACCTGGTTATATTTGTAGTAGTTGTTGTTATTGTTGTAGTCATAGCCCCATTTAAACCACTGCTGTCACCACTGCTGACAAGGTATGAATTTGGAGAATGACAGTGGAGTCTGAAACTAACTTACGTGGCAGCACTCCAACAGCGATTATCTTTCCAAATATGGTCTCTTTACCAGAGTAGATCAACACAGACCTTGGCCCTTGGAACACAATTCTTGATCTGATAAATGCTTTGTTCTCTATCCTGATAAATAGGAATTATTAAAGATTTGCTTTCCTCTAGCAGGAAAGACGTTCACTGACACTCTTCTACCTCAGGGCTGCAGCAACTCTGGCGTCCTGTCAAAATTCAATCAACGGGACATTCACCACCTCATCACCCCACAGGACAGCATGGTGGCTCAGTGCACGGATGACATCAAAGGGATGACATTGCATGTTGACTTAGTGCACTGATGACATCACATGGTGGCTCAGTGCATTGATGACATAGCACGGTGACTTAGTGCATT
>NW_003853557.1:0-1109 GCF_000181295.1 Otolemur garnettii
ACTCATCAGCAGCCAAGAATGGATCATGCTACCCAGAAGTCTAAAACCTCAGATAATTAAAGAAGTCCATGAGATGACACATTCCTGTAAAATATGCAATAAAGAAGTTTCTTCCTCCATAAGTTGGAAACAGGCAACTCACCCAGATAATCAAAAATACTCAAGTGTTGCTTTGTACAAGAATCAACCCACAAACAGACAACAGATCTAGAAAACCACTCCAAACATAGCTTAAGATAATGCCATTTGAAATCTACCTGATATGGCCGGGCACCCAGAGCTCAGTGGTTAGGGTGCTGGCCAGTGCTAAACAAAACAAACAAAATAAAATAGCTGGACCTTGTGCAGTGGCAGGTACCTGTAGTCCCAGATACTCAGGAAGCTGAGGCAAGAAATCCCTTGAGCCCAAGAGTTGGAGGTTGCAATGAGCTATGACACCAGGCACTTGGCGCTCTACCAAAGGTAACAAAGTGAGACTCTGTCTTAATAAAAACAACAACAAAAAACTAGCTGATAGACTTCACTCAAATATTCTCATCCAAAAGCTGAAATACGTACTAGTATTAAAGGATACTTTCCCCAGATAAGTAAAAGCCTTTCCCATGCAAACAAAGAAAACTACAGAAGTAATAAATATCCCTCTGAAAAACATTATCCCCTATTCTGAGCTCCCCAGAAGCCTTCAGAGTAATAATGGTTGGTCTTTTATGGTAGAAGCTACACTCCAGGTAAGCAAGTTTTTAAAATTCACTAGAAATTGTTCCAGGCTATATGGAGACTTCAATCATCTATTAAAGATAAAAAGAAAATAAATCATACACCAAAAAAATATATATTGCCAAACTATGCCAAGACGTCCATTTACAATAAAATCAGGTATTGTCCCTCCAATTACTGTGAATAAAATGTAGCCCCTAAAAGCAGGCTCAAATTAAATCTTTACAAAGTTATTGATACAAACCCTTCCAGGCAGTCTCAATTCAAATGTCCAGGCAAGCCTAATATAATCTTAAAGTAAAAAGTATGTACAAGAAATGCAGCAAGTGGTATCCCTTATTCACAAGTTCTCTCTTCCCAGACCCCAGTCAACCCCTTCAGAAAATTTACAT
>NW_003853557.1:3305-4316 GCF_000181295.1 Otolemur garnettii
CAGCTTGAGGCTCCGTCTCAAAAAAAAAAAAAAAAAAGATTTTTCAGAATATCCAGCACTTCCTATGTAACTTATTGTCAGAATTACCAATCCAAAAATAGTTACTTTTATATATTATATATTATATAATATATTATAATAATACATATTATATTAGTACAATATAAATATTATATAAAGTATTATATTATTATATAAAGTATTATATAATATATTGTTATTAATTATATATAATAATATAAATATATTATATATAATATATTGTTATATATTATAAGCTTCTTAATGTGTTGCAAAATACAATGTATTTCATTCAAATCCACCTGCTGTTTCACAAGTTTCAAAAAACAAAATTAAACACCACCGCCTCCGTGTCAATTTAACTAACCATAACAATTATTTCCATTTGAAATCAATTTCATAGATAGGAAAATAAAATGAATAAAAGTGGAGAAATGTGGTAGACACAGACACATCCACGATCTTTCTTAGCTATTTTTGAACTTAGAATGCTCATGTCTGTAATCCTAGCATTCTGGGAAGCTGAGGCAGGTGGATGGCATGAACTGACAGATTAAAACCCAGCCTGGGCAGTGCCTGTGGCTCAAAAAGTAGGATACCAACCCCATATACCGGAGGTGGCAGTTTCAAACCTGGCTTGGGCTAAAAATTGCCAAAAAAGAAAAAGAGACCCCCCCTCCTCTTGGAGGCAAGAGAATGGCTTGAGCCCAAGACTGGGAGGCTTTTGTGAGCTATGACAGCCAGGGTACTCTATTCTGGGCCACGGCTTGAGACTCTGTTTCAAAAACAACAAATAAAATAAAAATTTTGTAAAAGTTAAAAAAAAAATAGGAACATTAAGTCACTTCAACAGGCCAAGCCAGAAATAGGGAATAAAGGCTCGGCGCCTATAGCTCAACCGGCTAAGGCGCCAGCCACGTACACCTAAGGTGGCGGGTTCCAATCCCCAGCCCGGACCCGCCAAACAACAATGACGGCTGCAACCAAAAA
>NW_003853557.1:5913-6162 GCF_000181295.1 Otolemur garnettii
GGGGCAACTGAGTCCCAGCTGCCTGCCCCACTCCATCCTTTGCTCACAGGAGTCTGAGGGCCAAGGGGTCCCAGTCGCAAACATCACTCTGAAGATGTAAATTAGAAGTGAAATTGCCCAGTCCCACCACAGCCACTTCCGACTCCAACTACGCCCCTCCCCCTCTCAGGACACCCAGTCTCCTAGACTCACCATTTCCCTGCTTCAGAGATGTCCCGGTGTCCTCCCTACAGATCTCCCAGTACCTGC
>NW_003853558.1:0-6153 GCF_000181295.1 Otolemur garnettii
TTCTTTCTTCTAAGTAACAGAGAGAAGGTTGCTCTGACCTTGTGCCGAGGGCATCTAACTGACCCCTTCTGTGGCGGGTGTACTAGACCCTTGTCCTGGGCCAGGGACCAATGGAGGTAGGAGTTTGCATTGCTCCCTGGGCTGACCCTCCCTGATGGAAGCTTTTGCCTCTTTTTCCCCTTTTCCATGGCAAACCAGTGTTTTTCAACCTTTTTTATCTCACAGTGCACTTGAACCTATAGTTAAATTTCCATGGCACACTTAAATTATGTTGATTAAAAAAAAGAGTAAAAAAAGAATATCCTTATGGTACCTTGAAGTTCTTTTGAAAATAATTTAATTAATGATCTTTAAAATTTTTCACAGTATAGCTAAGAGCCTGTCACGAACACCAGGTGAAAATCACTGCTGTAAACTGTTCCTCAGACATTATGGACACAAGAATCACCTGGAGACCTTGTAGAACCTCAGATTCTGATTCAGTAAATCTAGGGTGGGGCCCAGGAGTCAGCCTGACCCTCCAGATCCCAGTGACATTGGTGATGCTGGCCCAGGGACCACACTTGGGACAGCCAGGCTCAGAGCCCCCCTTGACTCCAGGAGACACCTGGCTTGCTGGTGTTATTTCTCCGGAGCATTGTGCTGAACCCACACTGGGTGCTGGGAAACACGTCTCCATAGTGACTACAGGCTGAAATGTGCCGGAAGCTCTCTGGCATGAAAGTGGATGTTTGTGCAACTCACTCATCATCTGTGAGACCATCAGGTTTGGGAAGAAGAGAGGGCCGTGAGGAGGGCCAGGGGTCAGAAAGTAGAAGGAGCACTGTGCATGGAGGGGACACCAGGGTCCAACTTGAAGGGAGGAGCCGGGATGGGAGGGATGGGATGGGGAGCAGGGTGGGGCTGGTGCATTCGCAGAGAGACCCAGTGGGGCCCCGTGAGCAGGCCATTCACCTGTTGGCACATCAGGGACAGCGTGGTGATGGATCCAGGCCAAACTTAAGGCTGAGCCCCAGAGAACTAGGAGAGTTGATCCTGCTTCCTGCAGATCAAGGGGCCTTCTGTGAACTGTCCCCAGCCTACCTCAGGGCCTGGGACAGTGCCATTCAGCATGTCAGAAGGAATGGAAATTCGGTAGAACTGTGAGGTGAGGCCCTGATCAGCATGTGACATGGGGCGGCAGGTGCACTGTGTTTAGGGTGCAGCTTGTGCCTGCTCTCCCTCACTCTGTGGGCCTCCTGGTGGGAGAAAGGGTTGGGAAGATGCTGGGCTCTGAGTCTGGGCCTCTGGAGGAGTCACAGTCCTGGTGCAAGGGGCTCTTGGCTATGCAATATAAGGGACCTGGCAGTAGCTTTGGGGGTCTAGCTGCACTGGGCTCAGAACCAGGCACCCGTTCCGGTTGGGCTGTCCTCTACAGAGGCTTGGGCGTGAGCTGCCACTTTCTTGGTTCAGGGTGCTAACTCTCCCTGAGCACTCTGTTAACCCGGAACTGGGTGCGCCCACCCAGATGGGCCTGTGTGGACTCGGGGGCAATGCCAGGCCCCGAGAGATCTGGGAGGGGCCTCAGAGAAAGAAATCATGGCACAGCATCTCCAGTCTCTAGGCCCCAGGTGTGTGGCCTGCGTCGTCCCTGTACATCATGAGTGTCACTGAGGTCTCCAAGGAGGGGAGTGTTTTCTACAGAGCCCAGTGAGTAGCAGTCAATGAGACCCTGGTTGGGCTCTTGGCTTTGTGATGCTCTTTAATCCCATGAGCCTGAGGACAGAGAGATGGTCGTGGACCGCAGGGACGTCCCTGCGTACCACTCCTTTAACAAAGAGCAGCATCTAAAAACCAGGTTCAAGACCAGAGAACCAGAAACTGCCTTCTAAGTACCGCAAACTTGGGGCTGGATGACAGACACTTCCTGGCTGTCCCAAGTGTGGTCCCTGGACCAGCGTCACCAATGTCACTGGGATCTGGAGGGTCAGGGTTAAAGGAGTCATATAATTCATAGATTTTTATTGTGGTAATTTTAGCCTTAGCAAGAATTTGTACACATAGGACAAAGAAATTCGGGTACCTTTCAACCAATTTATCAAATGTAAACATTTTGCCCCCTTTGCTTAATGTTCTCTTTCTCATGTAGTCTCTGTGCATGATTTATCTTTTCTTAAATATATAATATCACCTCTGTCCCTGTGTGTCTTTTCGTGTGTGTATATGCATATACATGTAAATATGTGTGTGTATGTGATGTGTGCATGTACATATAGTATATGTGTACATATGTGTGCATATGGACATGTGCAGGTATGTGTGTGTGTACATGTGTATGTGCATATGCATTTGTGGTTATGTGTGCATGTGTGTGCATATGCATGTGCACACGTGTATATACATGTGTGTATGTACATGCAGTTACATATGAGTGCATATTTGTGGTTGCAGACATAGATGTGTGCACATGTACATTTGCAGGTATACATGTGTGTGCACATTTATGTGTACAGGTATACATGTGTGCATATGTACATGTGCCTATATACGTGTGTATGTACAATGCAGATATACATGTGTATGTATATATGTATATATATACATATATGGGTGCGTGTATATGCAGTTACATATGAATGCATATTTGCAATGTTCACATGTACGTGTGTAGGTGTACATGTGTGCATATGTACATGTGCTTGTATACATGTATGTGGGTGTGTACACATTTAATTATATGTGTGTGCATATGTACATGTGTAGGTATACATGTGTGAATATGTGCATGTATATGCTTATGTACACATGTATGTCTATATGTGTGTACACATTCAGGTATATATGTGTGCATATGTACATGTGTAGGCATACATGTGTGAATATGTGCATGTATATGCTTATGTACACATGTATGTCTATATGTTCATATGTAAATTTATGTGTGTGCATGTACCTGGGTCACTATGAAAGTTTTGAGACAGACTGTGATGGTCCATGATTTCAGTTGCAAGAAACACAGTCAACAGTGTCCTTTCTGGTTCACTCATGCATGTTCCACTTGCTCGGCTTATTGGTGCTGCTGGGAGGGCTTCATTTGTTTCCATCCATGTGGATTTTGAGTTTCTTGAATTTTGTAGATCTTCAAACTTTTTATGGATCAATGATGTGTGTATATTTATCTGTGTAAGTACTGATGTATACATGAGTATATATGGTATATAGACATATGTATGCATAAACTCTGGGGAGAGGACTGTTTGGACAGAGGTCGCCCCTCAACACTTTGGTGTGTATTGCTGAGGACATGCACATCCTCTTGCATCACTCACATCACTATATCCTAGTCTCTAATCCACTGTCCTCGTTCAAATATAATACCCTTGACAGCTATTTTTTTCTAGTCAAAGATCCTCTCCAGGATCTTACACTGAATTTAGTTGTCATGATCATAATGATATTGAAAGGAAGGATTATTTTCACTCTCTTTAGTAAAATATAAAACTAGAGCCAATGGCATAAAGGTTGCTTTTATTTAGAGAATTGGAACTGATAAATCCTTTCTGTCAATCAGCAAACAAAATCTCCCTTTACTCCCCCAAAAGAAAATTGCACCTGGGTGGACTTTCTCATTTGGCTGATCACTAGGCAGCAAGCAGGTGGGTGCCGTGACCTGTTTTTAGGTCTGCAGGATTTGAGGAAGTGTCTGTCATCCAGCCCCAAGTTTACGGTATTTGGAAGGCAGTATCTGGTTTTCTGGTCTTGAACCTGGTTTTTAGATGCTGCTCTTTGTTAAAGGCAGATTTCTGCCATGATCTTTGATCATAAAATTAATTAAAATTTTTGCCCTAACTCTGAAGGAATGAAAAGTTAGTGGCCAAATTAAAGCTGTAGGGTGCATTGCCAGGTTTCAACTTGATCAGCCTGTCTTTTCATAACTGAATAATAATTCTTTGTCTTGGAGCAATGTTGGTCATCCCCAATCTCAAAGCCCTTTTGTGAGGTGACTTTATCTCTCCGAGGGCCTGTGTAGTGCAGATAAGGAGAGTGAGAGGCGATGATGTGATTACTCTTGGCCACATGCCAGGCCTCTAGCCCGCGGAGGGTTCGGACCACAGCATCCTGACCTGGCTTCCAGGCTCAGAGCTCTTGTGCCATCAGCAGCGAACTTCTCCTGAGGGCTGAGGACCACAAGCAAAACTGAGATGCATTCCTAGCTGGCTTTTACATAAAATCTCAGCACTTTTTAGTGTTTATTACATTTACTTCATAATAGCAAAATGTCCAGGATGCATTACAGGCAAATCGGAAATACTTAAAAACAAACTAAAATTTACCTGGATCACATATTTGGTTTCTTCACTCAGGGCTTTGGGGGTGATCTCACCTTCCTAAATGTGCTTTGATAGTGAAGATAAACTGAACATTTCTAGAATGTTCTCACCTGTAGGAGAGGAAGACGAGGAGCAGAGTCTGTAGGAAGCTTCTTCAATAAGTAGCAGAGCTGGGATGTTCCAGAGGTCACCCCAGAGGTCACCAGCTCGGAGATCACCATGGGGGGCCATTGGAGTTCCCTAGTGAACCGGGAATTTGTCCCTTGGCACTCCCTGGGCCCAGGTTTCTTGCTGAGGCAGGGTGGGGAGTAGGTATCAGGAGACTGGGGGTTGCATCCTCATCCTTTATGAGACAACAAGTGAGGTATCACCTGTTTCAGCTTAGGGAGTTGTCTTAAGGATTTGAGACCCCACACATATAAAAGCATCAGGCAAGTTTCCGGGATCTTAACAGGTGCTCAGTAAAAATGGCAGCAAAGCAACACCTGGGTAAGAGGTACCGAGCTCCCCACACTCCAGGAGCCTTCCCGGGGACCAGCAAGCAAAAGCACTTCCTACCAGCCAACTTTCTATCCTAATAGAAAGTGGTATTATGAACATTTTTCAAAACAGAAAAGTTGAATAAATGTGTGTAGACATCCCAGGTTCTACAATTAACGTTCGCCATACGCACCTTATCATGCATCTGCACATCTCCTCAGCTCTTGCCCCTCAACCCATAGTGTCTCAATTAGTGCATTCCAAAGTACCTCGCAGACCTCAGCACGTTCTCTAAATATTTCACCATGCATGTCGTTCATTAATTAGAGCTCAATATCTGTTTATAGGTTTGGGGAGGGGGTTGAGGTAAAATTTGGATACAGTGAAGTGCACAAATGCTAAGTGCGTATTCACTGATTTTCGGCAGATATATAAGCTTCCTCAAAGGTTTACAACATTACTGGAACCCCAGAAAGTTCTCCAAAGCCCCCTTTCAAAGCATGACCACTCCTCACTCCTCAGGAGCAACCACTGCTCTGGTTTTGTTCCCCATAGATTCTAGACCTTTGTGTAATCACACAGCATAGACGCAGTTGTATCTGTCCTCTCCTGGATTCACGGTAATGGTTTTGCGATGTATTCATGTTGTTTGTGAGTCATCAATGGTTTGTTTCTTTGTGTTCCTGACTGGTATTCACTTAAGCATATACCACAGTTTGTTTGTGTATTCTCCTGTTAATCAGGACACAGGCTATCCTGGGGGCTGGCTATTCATGAAGATGCTGTAGACAAATCTCTTTGTGGACCTGTGTTTTCATTCATCTTGAGTAAAGATCTAAGTGCGGGGTGTCTGTTCAGTTTTATGAGAGGCTTCCAGAGCCTTTTCCAGCTGGTTGCACCATGTCATCTTTCACTGACAACGTTCGTGAGTTCCAGTTGCTCCATGTCAG
Source organism: Otolemur garnettii (assembly GCF_000181295.1). Lineage (NCBI taxonomy): Eukaryota > Metazoa > Chordata > Mammalia > Primates > Galagidae > Otolemur > Otolemur garnettii. Next base: position 5,741 of record NW_003853558.1, read on the forward strand.
CATTTGGTGTTGTCTTCTTAGATGTCAGCCATCCTGGACGGCAACGCCAGTCACTTTTCAGAAAGTTCAACATCATCTCTGGTTGTTTGTTTATTCATCTTTGGAGGCCTGTTAAAATTTATCCAAATAAATAAACCCAGAGCCAGTTCTTTAACACTTATGTAGAGCCTAAAATTTATCTTTACTGCAGCTGGGTCCCCTTGCTGGCACTTCTACCCTGTGCTGAGGTACCAGGAGCTTGGCCTGTCACCTCTCTTTGTTTGTGGGGTGGTCAGAGGTCAGCTGTTCATATTTTGGCTCAGATGAGTCTGTCATGGCTCAGCTCTCTCAGAAGGAAGTCCTGCCCCAGAGATGCAGGGACAAGAGCTCAGGTGCTCAGTGCCTCCAAACTGTCCCACTTCACCTAATGTATC
>NW_003853559.1:0-1067 GCF_000181295.1 Otolemur garnettii
TGAGACAGAGTCTCATGCTATTCCCTGGCATCTTTGCTGACAGCAACCTCAAACTCTTGGGCTTAAGAGATCCATACCCTTGCCTCAGCCCCCAGAGGAGCTGAGACTCCAGTCAGCAGCCACAATGCCAGACTAGTTTTTCTATTTTTAGTAGATGTGGGCTTTTGCTCTTGCTCAGGCTGGTCTTGAACTCCTGGGCTCAGGTCACCCACTTGCCTTGGCCTCCTAGACTCCAGGGATTACAGGCAACTTTGCTGTTTTAACTAGAGATTCCCTTTTCATTTTAGCCAACTTGTTCACGTACAAAATTTTTTCTAAATTCACCTTCAAAAATATTATCATGACTTACCATCTTTGACATGCTAATGCCCTCTGTTCCAAATTTTTCTTTTTCTTTTTATTTTTTCTTTTTTCTTTCTTTCTTTATTTATTTGAGACAGAGCCTCAAGCTGTCACCCTGGGTAGAGTGCTGTGGCATCACAGCGCACAGCAACCTCCAACTCCTGGGCTCAAATGATTCTCCTGCCTCAGCCTCCCAAGCAGCAGGGACTACAGGCGCCTGCCACAATGCCCGGGTATTTTTTGGTTGCAGCCACCATTGTTATTTGGCGGGCCTGTGCTGGATTTGAACCCGCCACCTTAGATGTATGTGGCTGGCACCATAGCCGCTTGAGCCACAGGTGCTGAGCCTAGCTTTTTTTTAAATTTATTTTTCTTACATATATATGTGTATATTAGGTTTCCACTTTTGCCTTCACAGAATTAAAAGGCTAAATATAATGACAATAATAATATTTAACATAAGGACCGAGAACAAAAAACTTATAAAGAATGAAAGAAGATAAATACATTTTTTTAGACTTTGGTAAAAACATAACGTAACACAGAATAAAAATTTTGTTTGCTATTTGTATTTTGTCTTGTGTATTCTGTAACAGACAAGTAGTAAATGATTATGTATTCAAAAAAAGGAAAAAAAAGAAAAAGTGACTAATTCTCATATAAATTGTATTTAATTTAGACCAAAGTACATTACTTAAACATTAATTTTTAATTCAACGTGTTAA
>NW_003853559.1:3447-4801 GCF_000181295.1 Otolemur garnettii
AAAAAAAAAAAAAAAAAAGATTTTGGTCATTTGAAAATAACCTACTTCTTTCATTCTTTAGAGAATAACTTTGCTTTGGGATAATCCTGCATCATATAGCCACACAAGGAAATTCTGGATACTTCATCCTTTGGCAGGGTTTGTTCTCCCTGGAGTACTCTGTATATTTTTTGCTTAAAAAGGATGGCATCGTTCTTATTTGGAGCCCTTATTCATTACCTTTCATGAGGATTCCATATGTTCTCCAGTCTGGCTGTTCCTGTAATAGTTATTTATCTTGTTTTCTCTGGACTCAACATGTTATATAAACTATATCTACATTTCTTTTCAGCACTACATATGAAAGGAACCAATAAACAGTGTTTTGAAAGCTCCAGAGAAACCCAGGACTTTGGATATAAGATTGGGTTAAGAGTTCTTTCAAATATTTCCAGAAACCAGATATTGAAGATGGAAGAGGATATTTCTAAACGTGATGAATTTGATGAGTCCTTTATTAAAACTTTATTATTCCTCCACCAACCAATAATATCATCAGATGCCAAATTCTACAATAATCAGTGTGGTAAGGTGTTTACCAAGTCATTATTGCATAGTCAATGCCAGGGAGTAAGTAATTGGGAAGAACATTACATATCCGATAAGACTTTGATGTCTGTTGACCAGAGCTCTACCCTAAATAACTATGAGAATATTTATGTTGATGAGAGAAATTATCAATGCAATAAATGTGAGAAAGCCTTCAACCACTCCTCATATTCTAGAAAACGTCAGAACGATCAATATGGAAAGATCCAGTACAAAAGTAAAAAATGTGTCAAAGTCTTTCATCAATGTTTAAAGGTTAATAACCAGGAGAACAGCCATATTCAACAAAATTCCTTTGAACGCAATGAATGTGTAGAAGCTTTTATTCAGTCATGGAAACAAAATCAAGGAATGCACACTGGTGATAACTTACACAGAATTAGTAAATGTGAGAAGTCATTAATCAGTCATCCAATACAAAAGGACATAACATACTTTATGCTTTGCAGATGGAAAGATTGTGGGAAACTCTTTAACCAGACTTCACAGCTTAAACATCAAAAAATTAATCTGGAGAAGAAATCCCACAAATGCAAAGAATGTGGCAAAGGCTTTACTAAGATGTCAATTCTTGGACAACATCAGAGAGTTCATACAGGAGAGAAGCCCTACAAATGTGATGAATGTGGCAAAGCTTTCTCTAATTGTTATAGCTTTTTTTGTTTTGTTTTGTTTTGTTTTTTTTGAGACAGAGCCTCAAGCTGTCCCCCTGGGCAGAGTGCCGTGGCATTACAGCTCACAGCAACCTCCAACTCCTGGGCTCAAG
>NW_003853559.1:5012-6152 GCF_000181295.1 Otolemur garnettii
TAATTGTTATAGCTTTTGTAAACATGGGAATATTCATAATGGAATGAAACCGTATGAATGTGAAGAATGTGGGAAAACCTTCAGTTATACTTCAAGCTTACGAAAACATAAGAATAGTCATAGGGGAAAGAAACCCTACAAATGTGAAACATGTGGCAAATCTTTTGGCTGTAGTTATAACCTTAGTTTACATCAATATACTCACACAGGACTGTAACCTTACAAATGTGAACAATGTGGAAAAGGATTTAGCCATTTACTAAGTCTTAGAATCCATGAGAGAATTCATAATGGATTCAAACCCTACAAATGTGAAGAATGTGGCAAAGCCTTTACCCAGTATACAAGCTTCACCATTCATAAGAGAATTCATACTGGAGAGAAACCCTACATATGTAAAGAGTGTGGCAAAGCCTTTAACCGCAGTTCAAACATTTACAAACATCAGAAAATTCATACTGGAGAAAAATCCTACAAATGTAAAGAATATGGCAAATCCTTTAACCTTATGTCACATCTTACCAAACATGAAAGAATTCATACTGCAGAGAAATTCTACAAATGTGAAGAATGTGACATATCCTTTACCAAGTCATCAAGCCTTAAACAACATCAGAGAATTCATAGAATAGAGAAACCCTACACATGTGAAGAATGTGGCAAAGCCTTCCATAGACGTTCAACTCTTACTCAACATAAGATAATTCATACTGGAGAGAATCCTTACAAATGCAAAGATTGTGCAAAACTTTTCACTACAATTCATTCCTTCTGCAACATGAGAGAATTCATACTGGAGAAAGACCCTACAAATGTGAAGAATGTGGCAAAGCCTTTAATAGTAGTTTACACCTTACTCAACATTGGAGAATCCATACTGGAGAGAAACCCTACAAATATGAAGAATGTGGCAAAGCCTTTAATAGTAGTTCAAACCTTTTTCACCATAGGAAAATTCATACTGGTGTAAAACCCTACAAATGTGAAGACTGTAGCAAAACCTTTGATTATAGTTCAGTCTTATGTAAACATAGGAATATTCATACTAGAAAGGAAGCCTACAAATGTGAAACATGTGGCAAATCTTTTAACTGTAGTTATAACCTTAGTTTACATCAATACCGTCACACAGGACTGAAA
>NW_003853560.1:0-6149 GCF_000181295.1 Otolemur garnettii
AGGAGTTTGAGGCTGCTGTGAGCTATGGTGACACTACTGTACTCCAGCCAGGCAAGGCAATGGAGTGGGGCCTTGTTTCAACAAACGAAAAAGAAAGAAAGGAAGGGAATGGTAGGGCAGGGTGCTGTTTTGTGTATGATCATGAATATGGAGACTTTTGACTTGAGATTTGGATGGAGAAATGGGATGGGCCCTGAAAATATCTGAGGGGAACTGTGGTTGGCAGCGGGCTGGTTATCACTACGTCCTCTGGGCAGAAGCATATTTGATGTGTTCAAAAATGACAGTAAAACCAGAATGGCTGGGGCAGAAAAGGAGAGTCCCGTGAGAGCGATAGTAAGAGGTGAGTCACAGAACAGGGCACAAGGTCAGACAGGCCTCAGCAAGGACTCAGGAGTTATTTTTTAGTGAGAGGGGATACCATTAGTCCCAGGTTTTGAGCAGAGGGATAACGTGTTTTGAATATACCACTTGGCTCTTCATGGTGGAGGACAGATTGAGGTAAGGGAATGTGAAAAGCTGGGGAGACAGGATAGGCCTCCACTGCAGCAGCTTCAACGAGACGGCTGAGCACCTGCACGCACACTTGCTCTAGATTAAAGTCAAAAGACTTTATTTTGTTGTATGTATTGAAGGTGTAAAACATGGATATTTTGATATCCGTACATACAGTTGTTTTGATTTGAGTGTTTGTGTTTCCTCCAGAATTCATGTTGGAACTTTATTTTCAATGCAATCATACGTGAATTAAGAGGAGGGACATTTTGGGAGGTGTAATAAGGGGGGTGAATCCCTTGAGAAGAGATTAATGCCTTGCAAGAGGGCTTGAAGGAAGACTCTGTCCCCTTGTTCCCTTCAGCCTTCTGCCCCATGAAGAGGTCACAAGAAGGCCCTCACCAGGTCCTGAATGCCAGTGCCTTGATTTTGGACTTTCCAGCCTCCCACTCTATAAGAAATAAATTTCTCTGGTTTATAAATTACTCCGTCTCAGATATTTTATTATAGCAGCACAAATGGACTGTGATAATAGTGACATGGTGGCTGTAGTCAGGCAAGTTAATGTACCTGTGATTGCACCTAGTTTAATTGTTTTTAAGGAAACTTCAAAGAGGACACCAATCACTGTGTTCCACCCTGCCCCTGAAGGCCCCTTGGCAGTAAAGGGGTAAGGTTCTTAGAGGCCAGGATGCATATGAGACACAGAGATTTCTTTGTCTGTAGGTTTATTGTTACTGATAACAAAGGTGGAGGTTCTGTACGTTCAAAAAAAATCTTTACAAACAAATAGAAACAAAATTGCTAACATATCATACCAAAATACACTTTTTAAATTGAATCACATTGAGGTTGCTGAATCAGTAATGAGCTATATGCATCCTATTTCAAGGGGTGGTCAAAGTGTGTTTATTTGCAGCTAACCCTTGAGTAACCTGGGTTTGAACTGTGTGGGTCCACTTATATGCAGATTTATTTCAGTCAAGATATTGAAAGTTTGTGGAGATTCATAGAAATTTGAAAAAGACTCATAGATGAGCCATGTGGCCTAGAAATATCAAACAAATTAAGAAAAAGGTATTATATAAATGAATAAAATATTTGTGCACACTAGTCTATTTTATCACTTAGTACCATAAAATACAAATATGTTGTAAAATGTTATAATTTATAAAGACTTATGCACATAAACATATGGTGCTGCTTGCAGCCCAGAGAAAAGTAAGGACATAGAAACGTGTAGTATTAAATAATAACTTCATAAAAATTAACCCAGCACACACTGCACTTCTGTAATGATTTTATAGCCACCTCCTGTTGCTACTGTGGTGAGCTCAAGTGCTGTAAGTGAATCCATCGTAAGGACTCATTTTTGCCATTGTGATAAAAAGACGAAGAAAATTCATGAAATTGTTGTTGTTATGCCAGCAGGCATAAAATTTTGCATTTTTTGTAAAATGCCTTCTCTTGCATTGAAATTTCCACTTCTATCTGGGGACCGCATAGCTATCAGAAAGGAATTCCTTTAGATTCTCACGTAAGTCAAGAAAATGTGAAGTCACTTTACAATAATTTAAAGCACAAGGAAAATGAAAAATCTAAAGCTAGATAATTCAGTGCCAGCAAAGGATAGTTCAATCATTTTAGAAAGAGATTTAGCTTAAAACTGTCAAGATTATAAGAGCTTCTGCTGACCAACAGGCAGCAGGCAAATTCCCAAATGCAATTAAGAAAGTCACTGATGTGAAAAAATGTTTGCCTGATTAGGTTTTTATGTAGACACAGGTACCATGTTTGGGGAAAAAAAGTGCAGCAAACATTAGTAGAGAAGTAAGCACCAGGATTTAAAACCAGGACGTATAAACTAACTGGACTGTTTTGTGCAAATGTTATTTAGAATTGAAACTGCCCTTATCTATAAAGCTGCTGACCTCTGAGCTTCAAAGGCAAAAAATAACCACCAGCTGCCAGTCTTTTGGTTGTTCAGAAAGAGTATGAGGACAATGAGAAAACTTTTCCTGGCCTGCTTCCATCAATACTTTGTTCCCAAAGTCAGAAAGCATCTTGCCAGTAAGGTGTTGCCTTTTAAAGTTCCTCTGGTACTGGACAATGCCTCTGGACACCCAGAACTCCTAAGTTCAACATCATAGTAGTGCACTTGCCCCAACACGACACCTCTGCATCAGCCTCTAGATCGGGGGTGGTAAGGACCTTAGATCAGCCTCTAGATCGGGGGGTGGTAAGGACCTTAGATCAGCCTCTAGATCGGGGGGTGGTAAGGACCTTTATGACTCCACATATGCAGAAAGTGTCCATGCTGAGGAAGGGACCCCCACAGAGAGAACATCCTAAGAATCTAGAAGGACCACACCACTAAGGATGCCATCATCACTGTCAAGAAAGCTGTGAAAACCTGATATCAAGCCAGAATCAGTAGATCCCTGCTGGGGAGACCTGTGTCCGGAAGTCGCGTATGACTTCATGATTCATGACAGAGCCAGTGGAGGAAATCACAAAATAAATTGTGAATATGGGAAAAAGGTGGGTGTTTCGAGATGTGGATCTGGAGAAACTTAAGAACTAATAGACACCGCACCAGAGGAATTAACAAAAGATGACGTGACGGAGGGAAGAGCTTCTAACTCTGAGCCAGAGGATGAGGAAGAAGAGAGGAAACAGCGACAAGAAACAAACTAAGATCAGTCTGGCAGAAGGATTCCGATTATTCGAGATTGCTTCTGATGCTTTTTACAGTGTGGATCCTTCTTTGATCCAGGCACTGGAACTAAAGCAAAGTGTGGAGGAACTATTGGCACCCCATAGAAACATTTTTAGAGAAAACAAAAAATCACAAAGGTGGGCCAGAAATGACGATGTATTTCTGTGCAGGTGTCCCAAGAGTGCCCCTGTCTCTGCCTCCCCTTCCTCCTCCCTACCCTTTCTGCCTCTCCCGCTCTGGGGCTACGGGACCATCCCTTCTCTTCCTTCTTCTCCTCGGCCTGCTCAGGGTGAGGATGACATGAATGGAGACTTTATGATGATCCACTTCCACATAATGAATAGCAAACAATTGTTCCCTTCCCTATGATATTCTTAATGACAATTTATTTTCCTTAGTTTACTGTATTGTTAGAATATGGTATAATACATATAGCATTCAAAATATGGGTCAATCAACTATTTGTTATTGGTAAGGCTTACAGTTAAAAGTAGGCTTTTAGTAGTTAAGTTTTAGGGGAATCCTAAGTTATTTATAGATTTTCAACTGCCCAGGGTCTTGGTGGCCCTTACCCCAGCGTTGTTCAAGGGTCGACTGAATATTTGTAACTGTGTCTGTATTCATAGAGCTTTAAATATAAACCATGATGGTCGTCCTATAAACACTGTAGGTACATGGCTCAGGAAAAAAAAATTAAATGTGAAATACATCCACTTGAATGAAGTTAACTAATAAAAATTATTATAAAACCTTATTATTTCCTTTATATTAAATGTCCACCATAGGCACATAGATTGCGGCTGAAGCACTATTGGTTGCTTTGGAATAAGTGGGATGAGAGATTTGGAGAGTAATAGCTGGAGGGCAAAAGGTTTCTTTTATAGTTGATATGTTCTAAAATTGATTATGGTGATGATTGCACAACTCTATGAATTTACTAAAAACCACTGAATCATGCAGTTTCAATGGGTGAATTTTAGGGTGTGTGAATCATATCTCAATAAAGCTGTTACCACAAAAGTGGTTATAAAACTAATGAAGTCTTGTCCATAGGGATTAATGGTCACATTTTAAATTCATGCTGTTAAAAAAGCTAACGTCTGAGGGAGTCATGAAATGTAAGTACTTCCGTACCATATTTCTCCTGAGAATGTTTACAAACTATCTTTCACTTTGCTGTTTATGAACGGTTATCTTCATCTATGTATTTACATTCTGTACTTGGAGAGCTATGGGTGGGAAAGAGGTCAGGTTGAACATGAGATCTTTGGAAAGAAGAAGGGGGATCACCAATTGCTCCATGGAAATTCAGTGTCTGATTTCGTGTTTTTATCAGACATTTCTAGAAGATTTGTTTGAAGTATCCCCCAGTGCTCAAGGTAAATGTCAGGCAAGAAAAGCTTTCCAGATCTGACACCGAGAAAGAGAAGCAGGATTCTTTTCAACTTAGAGGAAAGAGAGCTGCATTGAATACAGACTTCATGAAGCAACACTGCCTTTCAGACACCTCTTCAGACGTCTCATAATATTTTTTTTTCTGGACAGACTTTCTCACAGTGGCTGCTTGCTTTTCTGGACATGGTTTTTAGATCTATTTCTATTAGCTATGGGCAGTGATCTGTGGTTTAAACCAGTTACCTGCCAAATTACAATGCCTATTGAGAGTTTCGATGGTAACAGATCAATCTGTGTAAACTGCTTGGACAGATTTGAGGATGTTTAAACATTCCTTATGAGCCTTAATCGAAGATTGCTGAGGTTGGTGATGTACAAATAACAAAATAACAGGTGTTCTGATATTCGGGGACATGTTTGAGTTTGGTACCGAGAATTAATAGATCTTATACAGACATACTTCAAAGTGATTCTTGTTTAAAACAAAAACAAAACAACAACCCCCTCCCCCCAAAAAACACACTACATCTAGACTCCTAGCATCTTTCCTTATTCTAATGCATTTCTATCAAATTATAACTATACTTCAAATGTGATGAATCCCAGCACCTTCACTTTTTTGTGTGTGGTGCTGAAAATTACTTTGCATAATAATAAGCTCTCTAAACAAACATAATTGCCTTCTCATGCCCCTGAATAGAGAGGGATGAAGAATCACTTCCAGGGCAATACAGAAAGTTGCTTTCTTTCTTTTTAGGGTCTTTCAATTGTTTGTTCTAGGAGAGGCTTTTTTTTTTTAGGCATAATAATATTTTGTATTAGCTTAGGGTATAAAACAGGAGATGGCCCTGGGTTAGGATGCTGTGATGAAGTGGTCTTTATCCAAGCTCACAATTCTGGTTGTCAAAGAAGCCTAGAAATTTTATACAGAATATCACAAGTGAAATGGGGCCAGTCACTCTTGAGTGAGCACCTGGCTCCATTTGTGCTTTTATGATGACAACCTGAATATGCTGATCTAGATGGCTGGCAAGTCCCGTTGGCCAGTGAAGGTTCAGTGGAAACTTGCCCTGCCCTTGGTCCAGGAGGAGCAAGCCATGCTGGCCAGAGGCACATGTGGACAGGTGTCTGCCTGGAGTGTCTTCTTTTTACCCCGTTCTGATCTGCACAGAGCTGTTCACTGGCCTCAGTCCATAATTCACATCAAAACCAAAGTTCCTCTGTGGTCTTTTCTAAGTGAGCAAATCCCCAAGTCTCATTTTCTCTAATCTTTACTTTATATTCCACTTTGTGTCACCATTTCTATTCTTCCCCAAACTGCTGCAAATAATCATGAATTTCAAACACTGTACACGGTTGTCATAGATTCTGAGTAGCATTCTGTGAATTAATGATAAACTCATTTTTCAGGTCCCCAAACTGAGAAAAGTGGAGAAAAAAGTAAGTGTTCAAGTAGGAGCAAAAATGAAAGGTGTTAATGCAATTTATTGTTCTGGTTTCTAGGGCTCAAATGGAATTTCACCATATTTCCTTTCCTTCA
>NW_003853561.1:0-5023 GCF_000181295.1 Otolemur garnettii
TAAGGACCCTGGGGAGTGCAGTGGCTCCATCTCAGCCCAAGTGCTTAGCTCCGCCCCGTGAGCAGAACCGCGGGGCTGCAGGGACATCTCCTGGCCGGAACGTCACCTGCGGCTCCGTATGGCTGTTCTTCGTGGGATCCTGCTGGATCCTGTCCTGGGTGCAACCAGCTGTCCTTCAGGGTGGAGAAGCCCTCTGGGACCTGCCCATGCTAGGTAGAGCCACTGGGGATCCCCTCGGGGACACACGGGCTGAGACACACAGGCAGGTCCTGCTGTGTGCAAGGAGGGTGCGGGGCTTCTGGCCTCATCCGGGACACTGCTCAGTCTGCTGCGCTCATCTCTCCACACCATGCAAATGAGTCTTCTTTTCCCGTGCATCCCTGTCACCTGCTCAAGGCCACTGAAGGGCATGGAGTGAGGAGTGACTGCCAGAAAAGAAAAGAGAAAATGAATAGCACTCACCTACAGGAGGCATGGGTTTCCCGGGAGGCCCCAAGGAGTAAGTCCCCAGAAGGAAAATCCACTGGAGCCACTGAGGGTCCTTTTATCCACAGGGACAGGGAAAGGGCAGAGTAGCCAACCTTGCTTGAGTCATTACTAACTACAATGCTGGAATTGTACCATTCCTCCTACGTTCATTACTTACAGTTCCTAAGAAAGATCTTTCTCTTCCATCCACGTAGATGGGAGGCGGTAAGAGCAAGAGATAGTAGTCCCCTAGCGAGAGCTCACACACAAGCGTGGGTGAGTGTGCACAAGTGGGCCAGCCCATGTACTAGCAACGTGGACTCACACTTAATGGGAGATAATCTGGTAGCATCCTTGCGTGTTTTGATGCCCACAATGGCCAGTGGGAGCTCCTTCCAAAGGCCTTGGTGTCTGGGGACATGTGGCTATCGGTGATGGAGCTCTCTCTAGCATTTTGCACTACACTAGATGCTCCGGGTTCATCTTGTACCTGCCCTGGCACAGCCACAGAGTCTCTCATTTCTCCATCGACACCCGGCTGCCCTCAGTGCAGATCTGTACACACATCACAGGCCTTGATCCTTCTGTATTCCTACTCCGAGCCCTGCCAGGGCCATGAGTCAGCAGGCGTGCTTGTGTCCCAGCTCGGTCACTTCCCACGGGGAAGAATGGAAGGGAGAAGGGAAAGGAGGGAGGGAGCCTGGAAGGTCTAGATTTTGATGACATCTGTGGTTCTGATAGATAGAGGGCCAACAATTTCTGTTTCCTCATCTTGCTGGATCATTTGGGGAACTGATGCCTAGGAATTTCTCACAACTGAAAAGAGTTTCAAAGGATTATGTAAAACTTGAAGAAAATTTTGAGGGTTGGAAGAAAATCTGCAGATCACTGGCTGCAAAGCTGAGCAGGCCAGGAACATTGCTGCTGTAACATCAGTAGTGACTCATCCTCTGCCCGATCCAGAGGCAAGCAGGAGAGGCAGGGGTAGGGTTGGGGGTGAGGGGGTCTGGTGGTAGAGTGGTGGAGTTGGGGGCTGAGAGCAGCCCTTTGATGCCTACAGGCCAGGCGCTTTGGCACCTCCCAAGTGGATTCTCTGGGACAGGGAGCTGTCTGCCGGATTATCACGTTCTCTATGCCTGGCACAGAAAGGAGAGATATGGCCCTGGTCTTTTTAGTCAGCCTGGTCTGCCAGAACCCTACTTCTCTGTGAGATGTCTGACTTTCTGATATAAACGATCCCTCCCTCAAAGTTTCAGATCACCTGTAATGATAGTTGTCTAGGCACAGGGAAAAAGTAAGTCACGAGGATAAGAAAAAGTATTTTTCAAAACCCCAAAGCACATAAAAGAATGTACATTGGGTTTTGCCAAGTGACATTCTGGCTGGTTTTCAGATATGATGATATACAGACAAGTAAAATCCCAACTTTATATCCAAAGCTATTTCCGGGCCAGGGATGAAACACAGAATGGAAGGGCATACCAAAGTATTATATATCTATATATAATTATTATCAAGTATATCAAGAAATATATCAAGAAATATAAAATGTTAGTACAATTTACTTTATACCCCCGGCTAAATTTATATATATATATTTGAGACAGAGTCTCACTGTGTTGCCCTTAGTAGAGTGCTGTGGTGTCATAGCTTACAGACACCTCAAATTCTTGGACTCGAGCAAGGCTCTTGCCTCATCTGCCTGAGTAGCTGGGACTGACTACAGGCACCCACCACAATGCCCAGCTATTTTTTAAAGACTGGGTCTCGCTCTTTCTAGGGCTGGTCTCAACTCCTGAGCTCTAGCAACACATCTGCTTCAGCCTCCCACAGGGCTACAATTACAGACATGAGCCACTGCAACCCGCCTACATTTTTTTTTTGTTTAAGAGAATGAATCTAGCTATATTGCTCAGGCTGGTTTCAAACTCCTGGCCTCAAGCAATCCTCCCACTTTGGCCTCCCAAAGTGCTGGGTTTCCTGGCATGAGTCACCACACCTGGCTATTAAGATAATATTTTTAAAAATAAAAACGAATGCTAAATATTCCATGATACACATGGAATCAGAATTCCAAGTAAAGACAGGCTCCAACCCTATAATCACAACACCCAATAGAGTTGTACAAGGGCAGGGTACTCAGGGTGTTGGGAAAAAGTAAATTTTGGCAAATTCTGTTCAGTACATGTGGTGCTTACCCGAGAATATGAAAGGTACTTACCCTCTAAACGACCCACACACTTCATACTCACACTGCCAGAGAGGGGTGGGATTTGCTCCCTGTAGTAAGGGGCCTTTCATTATGAAGTTCGGGGCCACTTCCAGTTTTGTCTACATGTATTGAAGGCTTAGAGAAATTCTTACATTTATCAAATCAAAGGAGACAACCTCCGCAGACCTGTGCCCACAAGGTTGCTACCACTGCTTCTGGCTTTTATGTGAATTTGGGACAAAAACTATACAGTAAACAATGTACCCTTTTTTCTTTTTTTTGAAATGTGATGACTGTTTCACAACTTCAAAAAAAAGAGTCACCAGGAAAGGGCAGTCAAATAGGGTTTTCTAGAATCCCTTCCTAAAACTAGAAATGATTTGTAATCCAACTTCAGTTTTACAAAGTACAAACTACTTCCATCCTGTAAAAAGTTTTTTCTCTGAGAGGGGTATAACTTACGGGGACAACAAAGACACTCCAGAATTTAAAACATGATGGGTAGTTTATAGGATGAATTTTTATAGATGCAAAGGACTTGACAACAGCTGGTCCCAGCTAACAAACCTATAGGAGGAAGACAGATGAGGGTTTTGGAAAGTTTTGGAATCTGATTCCTCTAAGTATACCAATCTGCTGTTGCTGGTAATGAACACTGTAAATATCCCCTGCTCAAACAGGTCTGTTGAGATGAATACCGGAAAATGTACTTTAGTGGAGAGTGGATGTGTTCTGACTTCTTGTTCTGTAGACTTCTTCCGATGTATCCTTGGCCTGGGTTTCAATTCTTCCAATCTGTGACTATGCTTTCAGTAATACCAAATATCTGTTCTGTTGTATTAAAAAGGTACTTGCTACTCAAACCATAGTCACAGCTTGGAAGAATTTAAGAAGAACTTGTGCCCATGAAAATTCTGTTTCATCAAGTTTTTCTAAAACTCAGGGGCTTCCAAAATATTCAACCTGGTGTTTTAACAGGTGATACTTGGCTGAAAGCAATAAAATCAGAGAAGCAAAATTGAACATATTTGAGTAACTTTAGATGTTATCTCTTCTGCAGAACATCATTTTAACTCTGAGAGGATCACAAAAATCTGTTTGAAATTCAACCCCTACAATGTTGCGCATATATTATAACGCCTGTACAGTTAAGTCATGTCAGTATCCATACGAAGACATCTGTGCTGTAATTTCAAAACCAAATAATGAGGCTACGAGAAAATCGTGCTGCGCCTGGAACACCAACGAGAACAAAAGAATTAAACTACTTTACTTTGTGATTGTAGGACAGACGTAGCTCACCATCCACTAAGTGTGTCCCGTTATGAGGCGGCTTGCAGTGAGAATGTCGCCCTAACCACAGAGGAATCTTTTCCTGGCATTGTTGAAAGGAAAGTGGGACTATCATCTAACTTTTGAAATTGTTTAAAAGTAGGGAAAGATGACGTTGAGATGAAAATGCTAGCGACCAACCCTACGATAAGACACAACCGTGGCAGCTGAACACCGGGTGGTGAATCCGTTATTTTCAACGACCCCACAACGACTGTGCCGCGCGGCCGTCTCCCACGTGGGCCGCCGCCTGGACTCTTCCAGCTGCAAGCCCCAATACTCCCCACGTTGTCCCGATGGTGGAGGTGTCCCCTTTCCCGGAATCTGGCTCGGGATGTTGCCCCAGAAACAGCCCTGAATCTGTAAAAATTACCGCACCATCCTCAGCTTTGTTTGTTTGTTTGTTTCAGACAGTCTCACTCTGTCGCCCTCAGTAGAGTCCCAGGAGTCATAGCTCACAGCAACCTCAAACTCTTGGGCTCAAGCGATTCTCCTGCCTCAGCCTCTCCAGTAGCTGGGACTACAGGCGCCAGCCACACGCCCAGCTAGTTTTTCTATTTTTAGTAGAGACCAGGGGTGGGGTGGGGGGTGTCTCGCTTTTGCTCTGGCTGGTCTCCAGCTCCTGAGCTCAGGAGATCCACCGCCTCGGCCTCCCAGAGTGCTGGGATTACAGGCCGTGAGCCACTTGCGCTCGGTCCATCCTCTGCTTCGCAGCCTTCCAGTGCCCCCAATGAACGCACACTTTCGTACTAAGCAAAATAAGCCTCCCTGCACCATGCAGGAGGAAGCACAGAAAAGCGCACACCGGGACGTCCAGGAAGGGAAGGTTCGTGCTCAGTTTGTAAGGAAACCATGTCGGGAACTTTGGGCCCTGGCACAGCTCCCTGTGGGTGTCGGGCCCGGAAAACTGGAAGCTGTTTACTCACTTTTGCTGCCGCCTCCGCAAGCACAGCCCAGATGGTCTGCTGCTGGCCTTTACTCAGGGACCCAAAGGCTCCTGTGCACCCAGAG
>NW_003853561.1:5063-6148 GCF_000181295.1 Otolemur garnettii
GTTTACTCACTTTTGCTGCCGCCTCCGCAAGCACAGCCCAGATGGTCTGCTGCTGGCCTTTACTCAGGGACCCAAAGGCTCCTGTGCACCCAGAGTGCGCTGCTGTCTCGCCCAGCCTCAGACGCCGGTTGGGCGTGGGCCGGGGTGCAGCTGGAGGAGCGAGGCCGGGGAGGATGGATGGGTGGGTAGGGAAGTAGAGAGGAGTCCCTGAAATTCTCCATTCTGTCCATACTGCTGGTGACGTTGGGGGACGTCGACGACCAGCCGGACCTGCTTCGTTTCCTGGCACATGCTTGGAGCCATGGGTTCAAATGCAAGAAAACCTGCATGCCATGGAGATCTATAAAGAGAACCCTGCCGCAATAACAATAACAAGTCCTGCTTGTAGTTCTCCTGGGAAACAGGAGATAGCATCAAAATCCCTAAGACCCAAGACATCTGTTCCATCACATCGTCCAGATCGTCAACGTGCTGGCCACGGACGGCTACCACGATGCTTGGGGATAAATCTATAGAAATCACCCTCTAGCCTGATCACAAACAAAGATAAAAGTAAGAAAATCTTCTGGTTTGTCCCTGTTTGGGAATTATTCAGAGGTTCTTCTAAGAAATGGTCCCCATCTGAAGATAAAGACAGTCTACGCTGGGGAGGTTGTCAGAGGGGAAACTGAAGTGTGCTTTCCCCTCATTTGACATCCCCTATCAAAAAACATAGAGGAAGTTACACTGTGACTCTTTCCGCTCAGTTATACAGATTATTACTTGCCCAGCTCAAAAAGCAATCCTATGCTCCAAGGCTTGTGCCAGGAAACGAAGCAGGTCCAGCTGGTCGTCGACGTCCCCCAACGTCATCAGCGGTATGGACAGAATGGAGAATTTCAGGAACCCTACCCAGCCTCGCACCTCCAGCTGCGCCCCAACTGCCAGCAGAGGGCGCGCGCCCCGCCACGCGCCCAACCGGCGTCTGGGGCTGGGCGAGACAGCAGCGCGCTCTGGGTGCACAGGAGCCTTTGGGTCCCTGAGTAAAGGCCAGCAGCAGACCATCTGGGCTGTGCTTGCGGAGGCGGCAGCAAAAGTGAGTAAAC
>NW_003853562.1:0-6136 GCF_000181295.1 Otolemur garnettii
TGGAAGAATGTTTTACAAGGTAATATGTGGCCAAAGGCTGGATCAGCTCAGGCCTGCTTCCCCCTGTCAAACACCACTCATTCCACCAAACAATTTGGGCCCAGGTGTCCAGCTCCCAGGTGCCCACTGCCCTTTCTCACACAAGGATGGGTGCTTATACATGAAGGTCAAGGAATATGGTCAAGGGGGTGAAGCCATCTTTTTGGAGATAAAGCAGGAACACAAAATTGAGGTTCCTGCTGTTCATCCCTTCTCCAGAGGAAGTCGCTCTTCTCAACCAGCCTAAAAGAAAGGCATTTGGTGTGCAAAGTAGAAATTTTTCTCTCTCCCATCCTTTCCTGTCATTTTGCCTCCTTACTTACTTTCTCTGCCTGCATCCACCTCTGACAAAAATTACGTACCTATAATAGCAAAGCAAGGCTCTTCAGACAGACAGACTTCCTAGGGCCAGAACCAATGGGAGAGAAAAAACTGGAAAATCCAGTAGCACACCCTGCTCCTCTCCTTGCCTGTTAATCTAGACCTAAATGACCATGTCGTTCTGTGTTCACAGATCCATCGTGCTTTCCCACCCCTCAAACACAGACATAGAAGATAACCATGATGTTCTGCTTCCTTGAAGTCACCAATCTATCATCCTTCACCGTGTTTTCCTGGGAAGTCTTTTTTTTCTCAATTGTACATCATGGAGGCTCCTCCATTGAAATTAGATTTGCTCTTCCTCCCACCAGCAGCCACATTCCTCTCCCATGTAACCCAAACTGTAAGGGGCTGGGGCAAGGGGATGGCAGAAGGAGAAGAGTCAGCTCTTTGTGGTCTCAGGGTAAAAAGGGAGAGAACAATGGCCCCGAGAGAGCCCAGAGCACCACTGAGTCACAGCCTCAGGGAGAATGTCTGCAAGGATGGGCGACACCTGCCTCCTCAGCAGGGTCTCTAACATGGCTCTGGATGTCACAAAGGTACAGACCACCTGTGGTGATTCCTCCTTGGATTCTAGCAAGCCCTTTCCAATTGGGCTACCTTTCCTTTCTTTCTCACCTACTTTTACTTCTCTTCCTCAACACCTTCCCCTTTTAACCTATTCTCCTTTGCCTACTCTTAGGGCCAGCTGACAGCTTGGATCCTGGCTTAATCCATTGGTATTCAAGGCAAATGAGATGGCTGAGACCCTGTCAAAAGGCCTCCTTGTCAACCTCATCACCAACAAACATTCCAAAGGATGTACTGGGTATAGAGCATGGGTCTCATAGGCACCAGAGGCACAAAAGAGGCCCTGTGCCCTGTGGAGACCCTCTTATCCTTATCTATCTGTACATATGAAATCATTGCACATGAAGCTGCCTCGCTCACCCATACCTCTGTTCTATTTTGAAGTAAAATTAAGAGTTCATCCTCCTACTTGAAGGAGCAGAAGCAGATGGGGAACCAGCTCAGGTGTCTCTAAGGTGAGCACACACCAGATAACCTCAGCTATTTGTAGACATGGTGAGAACATGGTTCAAAGTGGGGTCCCACCCGCCCACTCTGATTACACCATGGTTACAGATTAGCGTTTCAGCAATAAAAGCTCAAAAGAATGGAGCCTAGGAGGGGATAGTGAATTTGGATTATGTCCACCCTTTCTGGACCATAAAGAACTATCATCTACCATCATGTTGAGTGATGAGGGCCATCCACCACTTCCCCTACATCCCTTTAGTATTTTGGATTATTTCAAAGTATTTTTATAAAAATGCCAGGAAAAAAAAATTGGTGGGGGGGAGGGCAAGAATACTTTTAGAAAGACTATTGATTCTAATGATCCTGCTGATTCCAGCATTTGAATGCCTTTGGAGTTTGGGGGTATATGGTCAGTGGAGCCAAGAGAAGAGCAGTGCATTCACCATCATGGCCCTCCAGCCCACGGGTAAGCTGATTTTCTCAGGAGTTGTCTTGGATTGCATGAGTGACTAGCTGAAGAGTCGTTAGCTAAGTCCTTTCCATTTCTCCTGCTATTTCTCTTTCCAAGTACATTAGAATATTGCCTAACCACATTTCACATATTGTAAAAAAAAAAAAAAGGATGAAAGGGAAAAAATTAAAGTATTAATTCTATTTTTGAGGCCATAAGACTAACACATGCAAACAGCACATCTCTTTGTTTAACACAAAGACTCACGTGTCGAATTCTGCACCCCTTCCACATGCACAGCATTTTAGAACTCTGCAAGATAGCCATTTTGCAAGAGTGTGGAAGTAACAGTTTGCTTGGAGGATGTGTGGGTATAAATAGATGTGTAGACAGAAGGAGAAATTTACAGCTCAAAAATAATAGCATTCAAAAATACAAATTAAAAGCAGAATATTGACAGAATTCCTTCTTTCTGAGCTTAATATTTAAGTCCACTTAACCTGCAACGTCCTTCAATTCCAGGTGTTCTTAGAGCAGCCTGATTCCCCACCTAGACCTGCCCCGGACCTGCCCCTCTCCAATAGGCCTCCCGGGATCACTGGGCCCAGTGTAAACCCTATAGACAGCAAGTGGATTTCAGGACAACAACCACAATGATCTCAGTCATTATTTTTATTTGTTTAAAAGGCACAGAAAAGATGCCTCTGAACGTAAAGACAAGGAGAGAGGCACAAAGGTGAAAAGACAGCCTGAGGGGGGAAAAAAAAAGATTTCTAGATTCCCATAAAAATCAGAGCCTTATCTCTAGGTGAACAAAATGCTATTTAAATCGAAAATCATACAGGTCTCCTGGCTGGCTGTGTCTGCATCCCTTATGCCATGCAATATCTCTCCTGCCTACATACCCCCACTCATACCCCCACTGCCCTCCCTACCCAAACCTGTTTGATGAGAGAAGGAAAAGCATTAACATGGGAGATTTCCCTCTTTGCAATAAGCCTTTTCCCCCAAACAGCATCATTTTACTATCTTGTGACCTTTTCTTCCCAAAAGATCCTTTGAGGGATTGCAAGAGACAGATAAAACAAGGAATCCCTACCCCAGGTGAGGAAAAAATAAAATAGAATTTGCCCTACCTTGGTTTGTAGAAGCCGAACCTCTAGACGGACAGATTAAGGGAGTGAGCATGTTGGGAATGTGCAGTCTCTTCTCGCTTGCATATCCACATAAGAAAGACGGAGGATAAATGAACAGAAGATAATTAAAAATCCAATTTAGCGTAAATTTTGTTTTAATCTTGTGTCCCGAAGAGATGCAGATTCAAAGAAAAAAGATTTAATGCAAAGGTAATTCAGGGTGTGGAGAGCAGCTCACAATGCAGACTCCAGAGTAATTATTCCGTGTGCATGTGAGGTTAGTGGCTGGAATAGATTTTGAATGATTCTTCTGGCAATTATGGTTTTGGATTTTTGGAGCTTTAGTGGAGGAAGCTCTGTATGGAGAAGCTGGGGGCCGGCGCCGTCCCTCCGTGGAGCATGGTCATTCCCAAAGCGTCCCCTTCCTAAGGGGAAAAAAGAGGCAGTCAGGGCTGGGTTCGAGTGTCCCCCAGAGGGTGAGAAAAATGCATTCCGAAAAAGATATCAATTCGTTTTAAGGAAAAGGGGGAGGAAACCCCGCATTTCCCACAGAGTGCACACGAGAGGAATTGAAAACAGCTGGTACCGGTCTATAAATAATTCAGAAAAGGTCTGGCTATACCATTCCTGGGACAGGCATGGATGAGAGGTGGGAAAACCAACCTGAATGGAAGAGGAGAAAGGGAGGGAGGGAACGAAGGAGAGAAGTGGGAAGGAAGGAGGGAGGGAGAGAGAAGAGGCACCGCGGAGCAGCACACACCACACACACACACGCAGAAACACAATCCCCACTTAACTCGCCAGCAAGTGCGGCCCCCAGCCCCATCTGCATTGCTGCTGACATATCTGTCTCGCTCTCCCCATCGCCTCCAGCGGCAGCGCCTCCTCCCACCCCGCGGTCGTGCTGAATGGGTTCTGGTTGTGCACAGGGTGCACACTGGGCATTTCTTGGAAGGGGCACACTGACACGCGCACACACACGCCCCCGACGCGCACGCGCCCCGCGCGCGCACTCACACTCACCCCCGCGCACACTCACCCCCGCGCACACTCACGCTGCCGCCGCCGCGCTGATGTGCAGCGCACGGGGCTTCACCTGCAACGTGTCGATTGGACGGATGGTCGCCGCGCGTGGCTCCGGCCCGGGGCACCACTGCCCAGCCTCTGCTAGGTGACCGGATTAAGCTCCTAAAAAGACCAGAGACGGCCCCTACCTTCTCATCCCCCACCCCTTCCCCCCTAAAAGCCACATCCAAATTAGCAAGTGCCGGGGTCTGCTGGATTTAAGAGCTTTATCTAACACCAGGTTGGTCAACGGTTTCGCTGCTTCGACCCTTTATCTGCCTGACACCCCCCAAAACCCAAAATTCAAATGAGAGACTCCAAAGCGAATATTCACGTACCCGCTCTGAGCGCCTCTGAGATTGCAGTCTCCGGAGAGGGGTGGCCGGTGGCGGGGGATTGAGGGGTTTCCTTTCCTGCAAAGCAGGATTAGTGATCCGCCTGGCGCGGGGGCAGGGGGGGTTCTGAAGTTCACGACTCTTCTTTGCAAAGCAAAGCGAGATGCATGCGGACGCCAGCACTTCTAGATCGTGGTGATCAAGAATCACCCTGAGGAGCACTTTCGATAGAGCGAAGCCCTGAGATTTCCTAGAGGTGAAGATGCCGAAGGAAGTGGCTTTTGAAAGGGGGTGGGGGGATCTTCCTTTCTCCAAAAAAAAAAAAAAACTAGGGGGGTGGAGAAGCAGGAGCCCAGATTCCAGTTGGTGATGATCGGAGCCGGAGGAAGGGAAGCGGGCGGGGGCCGGCTGTGCAAGTCAACCGCGCGGCAGCGGGAGAGGAAGAGGAGGAGGGGAGGAGGGGAGAGGAAGAAAAATGGTATTAATCACCGGGGACGGGGGGAGGGCGCGGGAGCACAGGTTGCCTGGTCTGGATTTGGGTCGCACACTCAAAAACGTGCCCCCCACACATACACCTACCTCTCACACCCGGGCTTGGTGGGAGGAGAAACCCACGAAGCTAGGGAAGATGTTTCTGCTCCCGGGGGGGTGTGTGCGCGGGTGTCCTCTTTCTCCACACCCCCCACCCCACCCCACCCCCAAACCCCGTCACCCCCTCACTTCTATTGCTAAGACTCTGGCGGAGGCAGCTTCCCACGTCATGTGCTGGGGGAAATGGGGTAGGAAGGGGGAAGGAAGGGGGGGAAACGGCTTAACCCGAGTCCGTGGCGCCTCCTCCTGGCCGCAGCGGGGAATGGCAGCGAGGGAGGGCTGCTGGTGGGGGGGTGGGGGGGGCGAGACTGTGCCCCCGGTGGGCGACCGCGCCAGGCTGCCGAAAGCCTCTCAAAGGCAGAGCTGCAGTTCGCCATTGAAGACCCTGGCTTTCTTTTCCGTACATCTGCCTTTGCTTCATGCGTTCATTCTGTGTGTTGGGCACAGTTTAAGGCCAAGTTCTTGCCTTCAAGGAGCTTAAGATCTATTTTTGAGCACACAGGGCGAACACAGATAACAGTACAAAATCAAGAGAGGTAAATGGCATTAATGGCCAACTTGTATATAGTTCACGCTATACACGTACTTTTTTGACTGCTAGCGAAGGTTTGAGGAGCTTGGGTTTTGTTTTGCTTTGTTTTGTTTTAGTGAATCCTGTTATTTAAAGACCTTGAGAAGAGAAGATGAGACAGGTGAATAACCCGAGTTGAAAGTGAACTTCCTAACATTTAGAAACTCATTCTCTTTTAAAAGGCAAACCTGCATTCGTTTCTCTTCGCCTTATATTTTAATAGCACGTTCCACCAACAGTGGTAGTATTTCTTTTTGATATTAACATTATTGTACATGCCTCATTTTTAGTCTCATCCGTTGTTTTTGCAAAGATCTAGATTGTTACCGTGGCGGAGCATTTTCAGAATGGTGATATTATGGATTTCCCACCAACACAGAATGGTTATATTATGGGTTTCCCACCAACATTCCACACATGCGCCATGCATCTAACGTCTCCTTAGACTGTGTAGCTGCTCATTACACCCTGCAGCTCAGAACTTTATGTAGAAGACATCAGAGGTGTTTTGGTGGACAGTACTTATAATACTTCTGAATTTCTTTCA
>NW_003853563.1:0-6132 GCF_000181295.1 Otolemur garnettii
CCCTCCCTCCTTCCCTCTCTCTGCCCTTCCTTTTCCCCACCCCTCCCTCCTTCCTTCTCCCCACCCCACTCCTTCCCTCTCTCTGCCCTTCCTTTCCCCACCCCTCCCTCCTTCCTTCTCCCCACCCCACTCCTTCCCTCTCTCTGCTCTTCCTTTCCCCACCCCCTCCCTCTTTCTTTGTTGTTTGTGTGGGTTTTTGATAAGTTTATTCATTGTGATGGGTGTGTGTTGGTCTTTCATGGTGGCTTTATTTGGCATTTCCCTCATAACTAATGAAATTGAAAGTCTTTTCATATGTTTAGTGTTCATTTATTTTGCTTCTTTATAAAGTCTCTTTTCAAATGTTTTCTAATTCCACTGGGTTATTTTTCTTCTTATTACTATATGAGTTCTTTATGTATTCCAGGTATAAGTTCCTTGTCAAATATATAGTATGGATTTATCCCAGGTTGTGAGTGCCAATTTGTTTTTCTAATAATGTCTTTTCATGGAGAAGATTTTTAGTGCTGATGTAATCTAATTCATTTCTTGCTGTTTTATGTATATCATATTCCCTATCACGTGCAAAAATTCTTTGCCTTCTCACACATTGCAAAGATACCATCCCCTCTGGTCACTCCTGCTTTCTCTTTCCTGTCTATGCTATATACATGCTCTTTACTACTTTATTCTTAATTTAGCTAACTAAGGACAATGAGAGGAAGAGCTTCTGGACCACGTACCTATTGTTATATATTCTAAGTAGCTTTAATAAATTAACAACCATTTCATGAGTGTTGTATGTAAGACACACGGCTGCTATGTACCTTAATACTTTCTTTTCATATTCTCTAGAAGTGAATGTAAAAAGTTGTGCGACATTACTTCACATAGTGAAATAATATACAATTCTAAAGTGATCTTAAATGTTGTTATTATTTTTACTTAAAATCTTAGTATATGGTGGGGGTGCAGGATGGGGAGACCAAAGCAAGGGAAGGAGAGAGGGGATGGGGGGACATGGGGTATGGTACATCTTTTGGGAGTGGGACAAAATTATAAGAGGGTCCTTATCTAACAAATGCAACCAATGTAACCTGGTTCTTTTACCCTCAATGAATCCCTAACAATAAAAAAATAAATAAATAAAATAAAAGGATTACATATCTCAGAAGGGAGGTATAAGGCCAGGCTTCGGAATGTGCACTATGTGACATCTTTTTTTTTACTCCAGAATTTATGTTAATGATTTTTAAATCCTTCCATCCTTCCAACTTTTAAAAAATTATTTGGGAACCTAAAGCTGCTGCATTTGAAATCCATTTTTCAATTCTCAAGGCAAATTTCATCCATTTTATAAAACTTATTAAACTCTATCAGATCTTAACAAGGAAATGACATTCTTATCCAAAATCTTACTATGACTTTGTGCTTCCCTTTTTAATATTTATGTGTGTAAATATTAGAATTACCCTTCTAGATATGTGTTATATGGAAATAAATAGTTGATATTTTCCATATATAGTTCCCCACTCTCCCAAATACTTTCAGATGCTCTGGAATGTCTAATGGATATGAATTAAATACTTTATGAATCAAATAAAGTAGGTTGTTAGTAACTATTAGATTCCAAATTGTCTTTTGTCTTATTATTCCTTGACAAGAAAAGGGGGGGGGACTTGTTCAAACATGCAGATTGAGTCTCCCCTGACATCACTTAATCCTTTATTAACAGAAAAATGCCACAGCTACAGTCAAAAATTTCTTAGTCTATTTCACACTCAACTTTTAATAAAGTAAATCTCTGCCATCAGCTCAATACCATGGAGGTTTCCTTTGATCAGACTTTCATGGAAATGTATGTTAAGTAACCATAACTCTAGTCTCTTGGCTAGCTCCCTAATTACTGCAACTAACTTAGCCCTCTATTTCTTCTTTTTATGATCCACTCCATTAGGAAAGAAGATCATATTTTCTGAACTGATGAAATTAAACTTGCCCATATTTTCCCAGTCATCATAATTTTTGCAAAGAGCTCATCTAATCAATTTTTGGCAAGAGAATGGCAATAGTACACTAGATGGTGCCATTAAGATGAAATAGTCATGCTGTCAAATTAGAGATACTTAAATTAGGTAGACTAAAATTTAGTTTGGCTTTTATTATCCTCATTCTTCTAACCCTTAAATACATGTTTTGCAAGGCTGGTCATTTACCTCACATCAATATTTCTCTCAGTGCAGAAAAGAACTCTCATATGGAAACTGAATTTCTAAGCTTAATGTACAGATTGTCAAAAAATGCAATGAAAACCATCTACCTATTCTAGCACATAAAATCCCAAATGCAATAGTGGAGAACTAACAATCTGCTTTGGTAATTTGAATCTGATATTGATATAACTGAAGATATATCCAGGTTAAATTCTGAAGCCCCAACCCCCAATTTCTTTTAGTAAACATGGATTAAATACTAAATAAGAATAGGAACCTATTGAGGCAAATGTTATTTCTTCCCTTTATAGCTAAGAAAATGGATTAAGAAAAATCAGTGGCAGGCCAAAATCATACTGCTAATAAGTAATTGACTAAGAATCTCAATGTACTGCAAATCAGGCAACTTTAAAAAACATATTTCTGCCTTTATTTTTATATAAATAAATGTATAATTAGCAATGTGAGCATCTGTGATGGTGGTGATGAGGGTCCAAGTAAGAGTTTATCCACTTCCAAATATAGAGACATTTCATAGGAAAACACATGCGTTCTGCTCTAGCTGCTATCGTATATAAGAATAGTACACACATTTTTTTCTAAACACAAGTTTTGTTGAGTTCGCATTGAGTGCACTTTTTTACAAAGTGCTGAAAGAATCAAATATTGCTGACATCCAATGTAAAGTGAACACTATTTCAAAACAATCCCAATTTCTGATCAATGCTGACACACCCCATCTTAATTTTCCTCCACCTTTCTTTGAGAATCTCCTTTTTTGTCAGCTATTTCTGTAGCTGTTCTAGAAATTCAGATCTGTCTGTTAGTGCTATTGACCTGGTTCTGTTCCCAGAATCTGATGCTTACAAAGAAGTATAAGCAAGAAGCCACACCCGAGGCCTCCTTAGTACCCATTCTGCCATGAGGGTGACTATCAGGATGGGGTGAGCCTGATTTTATAATTATATTATAATGTGACAATTATAATTATCACAAGTTACCTGCCCAAGTAACAATTGGCAGGTTAGTGTGGCTGGCGTTGGGCTGGCAGGCTTGACAACAGTCAATATAGACCAAAACATCCAAGCTGTGTTATAATTCTGGATTATCTGAATTCACTGTTAATGTTTTTTGCTCTCCAGACTGCAACCATTAGCAGATTTCTTCATTTTTCTGTCATCTCAGCAGTCATCAGATTTCTTTAGCATTTGGATTGAAGATGGGCTAGTTAGTTGTCATTTTCCTTTCAAATGCAATTTCATATTCATTTTTATGTCAGGGTCAGCATAATATCTCTGCAAGAATGCTGATCTTGGGACGAGGAAAAAGAGATTCAGATCTGACCTCATCATTAACTAGAAGCCTGCCCTTCCCCTGGTCACTGCCTCCGTGAGCCTCAGACCTTTAATGTGGCACATAAAGAAACTGATAACTACCCTCCCTATTTGAACGAGTATATTATACAAATAAAAAGGATTTATATGTCAATCACTTATAACCCATAAAGTCTCACATATGTAAAAACAGTGCTTCAGAGGAAAGAACAGCTAATCAGCAAATAGACAACCAGACTTAGAATTCGCTTTGTAACCATGTGGGTGTTCCACTGGCCACAACTCTTGGGCTTTTTCTCCTTGTGTATAATAAGGAAAAGAAATATCCCCTCCAGCAGCTTTCAGTTCCAACATTCTAGTGTTCTAAGTATATATGTTAGTGTTGCTTAGTGTAAGTTTGGCATTACATAATAACCTTTCTCTCATTTTACTCTCAATGACTATTTTTCCAATTATTTCACACCTTCAATGCCCATGTGTTTTATCTATTTCCCCCCAGCATACTTTTTAAACATGAAATCACACTTTTTAAGCATCTGGGTTTTTTCCCAAAATCTATTCAATCCTATTCTATTCTTTTTCTTTTATATTCATAAGCTTTCCAAATTAAATGACATTGGCATATTTAATTTAGTGGGCATCTACTTTATTTGTGGTGATGAGCTATACAAAATGAGTTAGAGTACATGATATTTCCCAGTGAGAGGAAATAGCACAGTAATGCAATTCACAAATTACACTAAACTATAAGATGCAGCAAGCAAAAGAGTGAATAGTGACACAGTAAAAATGAACTTTGAGCAGTTAGAAACGCCAGCAAATGACATCAAAATTGGATTTGGTTAGAAACAAATCCACGAGAGACAAATGTTCTAAAAATACTTACTAAAGGGAAAGAGAGGGGAAAGAATGGAGTAGGGAAAAATTACCTATCTACAGTAAAGCCTATACATCTAGTAAACAGTTCTAAAAAGTTGGAGGGAAAAATGGAGCTATCACTATATTCTTGTGCACAGAACACACATCTCCTAGCTCACCGAGGAAACCTCAGGCAATGCCTCTCCTGCCTAGCATTCTGACTACCCTGGTTTCTGAAAGTATGAGCTCAATAGGCCCCAACCCTTCTTTTCTTAAAATGTTCATAGTCTAGAGGGGCTGGTAGACCGGTGTACATGGTGACTGTACTAGATGATAAGAGCAAAAACAAAGGTATTTATAACATACAGTAGAAACATCAGGAAAGGAGCGATTCCTTGGCGCATGTGTCATCACAGGGGCTGATGCTTGCAAGATGAACAGATTGTAGAGGAAGAAAGCACTTCAGATGTAGCAAACTCCAGGAATCAGCCCAATTCTCTCCCCTTCTTACCTTCCTTCCCACTATCCACTTTCACCTTTCTAACCCTATTCTAATAATCAGTCCCTACCAAAACACATTATAGTCCCTGGATTGGAAATGTTCATAGTGTTTATTTCTAAAATGACCCGTCCATCATGGACCAATCTTGTTTTGAGATTCCGTCTATTCCCACTTGCCTGGAAAGCTCTATTTTTTGTTTGTTTGTTTGCATTTGTGTTTTTCTTTATTTTTCTTTTACGTCTATGTCCCACATAAATTCCAGTAAGAAGATGTATCTCCACCACAGCATCCTTAAGTTTGGCTAGGTTAGGGGTCTCTCCCTTCTCTTCTCATAAGCATATGGTAAACAATTACTTCCATTTCTTCATTTGCTACTAGTTTGTAAAATCTCAAAGTGCACAGGCTGGGATTTCTTGACAATGCAATTTGAGGCAGGAAGCCTCACATATAACCTTTGGTAAAATCTCAATCAATTTTTGTTAAATAGCAAAAACAAGAGATGAGTTGGAGAGGTGCTGAGGCAGACACATCGTTTAGCACCTGCATGTCAGACAGAGTGTGAGTGTCTGAGAGTATGTGTGAATCAGATAAAACTGAAACCAGTTCTCCCATTCACTAACTACACAGTTTTAGGCAATTCACTTTATCTCTGTCATCAGCTACAACATGAGAATAGTGTCTCAGAAGTTAGTTAAAGACTAATTGGTATACTATGCTTTAAATATCCAGCACAAAGCCTGATGTGGCACAGGTGGTCTGTAAATTTAATTTCCTTATGTCTTTTATTCTTGACTCCAATGTGCCATTTTCAAGTCCATGATCACCTGCTTATTTTTAGACACTATGCAGAGACCATCCTAGATTTGTTGAGAAAGTGAGACAAGAGAGTGAGGCAGGATGCTGTGAGAAGTGTGTGAATTTCAAGGACTAAAATATACTCAGCTATTGTAGTATGAGAAAGCTACTTTTTGAAAAATTAAATGAGTTAGTATCATTAGTATTTTCTGTTATAACATCATAATTATTCTCCAGCATTTTTTTTTCTTGGAAAAGCCAACATGTCTTAACTACTGTAAGAAAAACAAGAAAAAGGGGCAGTCTGTATCCATTCAGAGACACAGGAAGAAAAACAGCAAAAAGGGGCAGTCTGTATCCATTCATAGGCACAGGTTACCATGTATCCATTCACAGGCACAGGTTACCATGTATCCATTCATAGGCACAGGTTATCATGCATCCATTCATA
>NW_003853564.1:0-6129 GCF_000181295.1 Otolemur garnettii
CTTCACTGCCTCTGAGAGGGTCCACCCCAAATGCCATCTTGTCACACAGCACCTGATTGGAAAGGTCATTACCTTCTAGCCAGCTGCCAGGAGCTGTCTTCCCTTTCATTCTCCCACCTCCTCCCTAACACCGTAAACTCTGACCCCAGGGGTCAGGGGTCTCCATGCCCATTTCCCCTGCTAGTTCCTCTTTTCTAACTTGTTTCTTTGACCAACATTTCAAGACTCAGGCCAAGTGTCCCCTCTGCTATGAGGACAGTATTTCTCAAAGCAATCCTCCCTCCTCTTCCCCACTCTCCACCAACTAGTATCAACCTCCTTAACATACTGAACAGAGCCCCCCAAGTCGAGTCCCTCCCTAAGTCACCAGCTCCAGTCTGGACCACCCCTGTTTTTCACGTGCTCCCCACAGTGGTTACACTCAATCTCCTCACTCTGGGCAATTGCATGTCGTTCTCTGGGCCTGGAAGACACTTCCCATCCTTGTCTCCCCCCATCTCTCCAGCCTCTCAGCCCCCCTCTTTTCACACCTGAGATCTCAACACAATACCTCTGGCCCTGGCTCCTCTGATTCCAGAGATCTGTCTGATGGGCCCCTGTGAGACGCTCCCATGTAGTCTGATAATTCTTCTGCACTTTTGCAATGAATTAATCTCATTGGTAATAATCTTACCATTCTGCCCTTCCCATTAGTCCATGAACTCTGTAAAGGCAAAGACTACACTGGATTAGCTGACCACTGTTCCTCTGTCCCTGGCATTTTCCTAACCTGTGGACATACTTCACTGTCGGTGGCACTTCATCGACTGTTTCCTTGTCTGTCCCTCTCTTTATACCTGAGTTCTACAAGGGTGGGGACTGGGGTGGACTCACTATGTCCACTGAACCCAGGATATCATCTGGAATAGAGCGACCCACAGTGCCCACGTCCACTGAATAACTGCATATATGATCGACTTTATTTATTTATTCCAACGTGACAAGTAGACTTCAGGAATCAGGATGGCTGCGGGGAAGCCCGAGGGGTCGCTGAACACCCCTTCCATTTCATACATTCCATGAGCCTAATTCACTGAGTCTTCTAGGAATAAAACTTCTAATGGGATAAAGTAAATGTCACATCCATAGTCATTTTAGTGTTGGCTTTGCTTGATGCCATTAGGGAAGAGCGTATCACAACCTGTTCACCTCCTAACCGGGGCAGGGCTCTCCTCTGAATTTAAATCAGGCCAGTTCCCCGGGCATTGAGAAAATTCTCTACTTGAACAGGTTTCAAAGATGCTGTCAGGAAGAACCCCGAGTCCCTGTCTGGGAGCAGAAGGCACTGCTGATGTTGGGGTCCCACAACGGGGGTCACCTTGCTGAGGTTTCAACACAACGTGTCTGTGTTAGGAGTCAGGGCTGGAAGGAGGGAGCCCACAGGTTCACTGGAGCCCTGAATGGCCTCCCACTCCAGGCTGCTCGCTGAAGACTGATGATGGCCAAATAAAAGATATTTCACAGTCAAGACTGTTCTCTCCCCTGCCCCTCATAGACTATACTAAACCCAGCTACAGAAACCCACAGACAGGCCAAGATAAGTAGTTTTTTTTTCATGTGGTCATTCTGGCTGTGAATTCTTTTAACTCTGGACAGTTACAGTGTGTCTCTGTCTAGCAGAAGTCAACTCCAACATGGTTCCTGTATCCAGCTGGGTGTTCACTTCTGTGTTTGAGATACTTACACATCTAACAGGGCTTCTTGCCAGCTCAGGCTTCTATAATAAAATACCATAGACTGGGTGGCTTAAATGACGGGCTGTGATTTCTTACAGTTCTAGAGGCTGGGAAGTTTAAGACCAAGGGCCAGCACGCTAGGCTCTTGGGGAGGGTCCCTTTCCTGCTTGCAGATGGCCACTCTCTCACAGTGCACTCCCCAGACCTTCTTGGGCATGCCGAGGGAGAGAGAGCCGGACAGCGCCAAGGTTGCCCTTCCTTTTAAGGCCACTAACGCATCATGACTGCCTCACCTTCAAGACTTCATTCAACGCTAATTATTAAATAAAAGGCCCTACCTCCAAATACCCTGGTATGAGAGGTAGGTCCTCCATGTATGAAACTAGGCAGGGGTGGGAGGTGGGGTGCAAACAACATTCTGTCCATAACAGGGTAACCAGAATTAGGAAGAAGGCTTAAACAGCTGGAAGACATCAGAAAAACGAGCATTTCTGTCCCATAATCCTAAACTGGCTTATTTCAGCTTCACAACAACCTTGGAGGAAAGAATCGCAACATAGTCAGAGGAAGAGGAAAGTGGAGCACAGGGACGTGATGTCACTGGTGAAGGGACACACTGTTAGTGAGGGGGCACAGCTGCCTAACCCTTTGGAGTCAGAGGTATTGCAGTTTTTACTTATTTTTTTTTGCATCTAAATTGCAGTATGCTGCTTCCTGCCTGTGCAGTATTGGGAAAGTTAGTAAACTTTCCTTAGTGCTAGGCTATTCATCTTACCCCCCTCTAGTACAGATAGAAGGACCAGAGGAGATTATAATACATTTTGTCCTCTCAGCACACTGCCTGGCACATGGCTGTCATTCAGGAAATATTTATTGCCTTCTCCCTCCCTGAATAATATATTTCACATTAAGCACCCGTGGCCCAAAGCTAACCACAGCAAAGTCGTACTGCATTAGAAATAATGGTCCCAGCTGTTGGGGAATTATTCCGGTTGCCTGGGAATAAGGGTGCAATTAAGAACAGGATGTTCCTTCCCGAAGGCAAATAGGGCGATCACCTTATAAATTATTAACCCAGAAAGATCCTCCCGCCCGCATATCTATCTGAATCACAGGGGCCATCCATCTTGATGATAAGAACATTTCAAAGGGTTGCTTTTCTTTTCTTTTTTTCCTTCTCCAGCCTGTCCAACATCATTCTGTCCGTTGCTGAAAGGGCCCTATTGTCTGTCAGGTTGTCTAATTTAAGAACAGATTGTGGGGGAATTTCAGGGCCCAACGGCAGAGATAACTTATTTTACTTCGAATTTTATCTTGCAATTACCCAGGTGTTAATTTTCAATGGACAAATAATTATGTATGCCGGCTGCAGAGGAGAGAATGCTGATTTTGTGTAATTAACTAGCTGGGTAGTGAGCAGAACAAGGGGAAAAAACACACTTAGGGGGCTGTAAAAATGTGTTTTTACGAGCACGGTTGCTGTCATTATCGCTAAAAGGTAAACTAATTAAAGAGTTAAAATAATATTCAACCTATGATTCGTGCACACGTTTTCTTTACAAATCTTCTCTCTGGTACTTCCGAGAAGTGCTCTGTATAAAGGGCATCTGGAGTCCACTTATAAACCTTTCTGTACAAAGCGAAGCACCAGGATTCCAGGCCTTACTTCCAGAGAATTGCACCGACAGCCTGGGAATCTGCATTTCCAAAGCTTAGCTGATGATTCTGAAGCAGAGTCAGATTAGGAAGCACTGAATTATAAAAGGAGGATCCTTCGGTGGCCCCGTAGAAGTGACCCAATTCTTCTGCTCTAATAATTGGTCCTTTTCGCATTTCCCTGACAAAGATCTACTAGTAATTATTTCTGGGGTTTTTTTTTCCCCTTCCTGCTGGGTCTTTTAAAATTTGGTTTTGAAAAATTCATTATAAAAATGGCACGACATTACTAATAACCTCTTAATAACAAAACAATCTCCAGCCACATCCTGTCACTCCACCAAATCCTTACACCAACCATTTCCCAGCAGTGTCTGTCTAAGCACCATCTGTAAGTTTGTCTAGAGAAAAACTGAAGAGAGGCTCGGCGCCTATAGCACAGGGGTTATGGGGCCAGCCACATATGCCGAGGGTGGCAGGTTCAAACCCAGCCCAGGGACACCTAAACAACTGCAACAAAAAAAGAGCCGGGTTGTGGCAGGCGCCTGTAGTCCCAGGTACTTGGGAGGCTGAGGCAAAAGAATTGCTTAAGCGACAGAGTTTGAGGTTGCTGTGAGCTGTGATACCACAGCACTCTACAAAGGGCAACATAGTGAGACCCTTTCTCAAAAAAAAGAAAAACTGAAGACATATTTGTGTTCACTAACTTAGGGACCGGGTGGCAACTCTCCCTGTGCACCAGGATGCCAAAGCAGGAAGAGCCCAGCTTTGCAACCTCCTCTGGGTGGACTGAAGCTCCCGAGGACGGTAAGTGCCTCCTGCCATCTTCTTCTGGTTCATTCTTTGTGTATCCCAAACAACCAGAACAAAACCCGGCATAGAATTCGCAATACTTGTTGAACAAATACATTTAGTAAGGGAAATGGCTCTTTCTTTACCAGAGTCTCCAACCCTGCCCCTCATAGAGTCTTATCACTTTGGAAACCGGAGCTTAACAGTCACTCTCTGGGCCCAAAGTCCCAGGTGCTACTATTAATCAGGTTCAGATGCTATGCAATTCCCAGCATTCTTTCAAAGAGAAGGCAAAAATAGTAGACAAATGGCCAATCATATTTTCATGTAAAAGAAAGAAGCAGCAGGATGGAAAAATGGAGAAACTTCTCGGTTTTGAGGCGGCAACGACAGCCCTCCTCCTCAGTTGCTTAGTCCTGAAGGCTTTCCACAAGGCGGAGGAACTCAGAATATGCTGCTCATTGGGGCCAATAAAGAACTGACCAATTTGGCTTTAAATCTGCAGTTATTTATTTATTTAATTTATTTCAAAATATTAAGGGGATACAAATGTCTTAGGGTTCCAGGGATCATTTTTGTTAAACTTGAGTCCTGGCTGTAGGGGTGCTCAGAACCAGACCGTTCGTGCTCCCAGCACCTGTTAAGTTGGTTTATTTCCCTTCCCTCCCCAGTTCCTACCCGCCGAGTTTTGCGTCCCTCTGTGCACACGGTCTCCTCGTTTACTGCAGCTTGAGTTTTGCACACTTGCTTACTGAGAGTCAGGATAGCACGACGTCACACACTCCTCAAGTCATCTTACCCGTGGGCTCCTATCTTATTCCTCACGGCCAAGAGGCAGAGCAGGTGAAAACCAGGATGTGTTGCCTTTAAGCGTAAGGTACCGGGCACGACTCATGTAACACTTCATGTCACGTTGATGCCACACTGCAAGGCACAGAGGAGGCTTGAAACAAGGTCTAAGTCCTCCTTCATTATCCTTTTATTTCTCACCACCATCTAGCACGTCATGTATTATTAATCCTTTCTCATAGGGGAGGAAATTGAGACTCCAGGAGGTAAAGACTGTCCCAAGATCACAGAGCTGGGAAAGGCAGAGGCAGGAGGGCTGAGAAGGACACACAGTTGATCAAAAGGAGCTGGGAGCTTGCGGCTGGGTAGAAATTGGACTGCAGAAGGCAGGGAAAGGCCAGACCTGAGTCTGCAGTCATTATCTGTACGTTTGTCTCTGTCCTTTGTAAACAAAGGGTCCTGTTCTGGTTGTGCTGCATGGCTGAAGGCCAGGTTGAATGACGCACATAATAAACACCAGGGAAGCTGCGTCTGGAGTGTGCGGTGGAGGAAGGGGTGTAAAAAACGGAGTCTAGGAGAAACCTCAGTTCTCAGCTGGCTTGGCCTCTCAGGAGCTTCTTGACCGAGAGCGAGCCCCATTGCCTCTTTGCCCTGTGGATAGTCACACTGACCCTGCAGGACACCATCAGAGCGGCATGCGAGGCACCCAGCACGGTGGTGCCCAGGGGACTGCAGGCTACATATGGTCCCCCAAGGGGTACAGCCTGGGTATTGAGGACTCTACCCCACAGGGGGTGTGCTGGCCCCTAAGGTGCTCAAAGGAGCTACTCTCAGACAAAGAGAGCAGCCTCCCCAACTTGTCCCCCATAACTGCAACCAATCAACAACTGGAGATCAGACGGGGCTGGGTACACATAGAAAGGCACACACCATGCCTCAGCTGACACGATTCTGAAGGACGACTCTAGTGTGCCTGGTGGGACAGCGGCCCAGCTACATCACGGCTCGCCCCTCGCTCTGCCCAATTTCCCCACCCTCTCCCCCATCAGCGTTCACTCCCAGCATGCTCCCCAGTAAAGCCTCCTACAGCAAATCGTTGTCTCAGCCATTTGTTTCCTGGGAACTTGATCAAAGGTAGAACAAATGCATTTGAGGGAGAGTTTTCTTTTTTTTTTTT
>NW_003853565.1:0-6128 GCF_000181295.1 Otolemur garnettii
ACAGGTAGGTCCCCATCCACTGCTTCTAATTATATTTCCTATGTCAGATTCAGACAAACCCAGATATTCTAATAAGCAAAGTCTATGATGCCAGTTCTATTCACAAGTGTGGAACATCATAGGCAAAGTCGCTTTTGACACAGATATCTTGAACTTTATTATATTTAGATGCAATTTTATTTTAAAAATATTTTCAATGATAATAAAAATTAAAGTAGATGACAAAAAATCAGATTAAAAATGAATTCTTTAATGAAGATTAAAACGTTAACAATGATATCAGCAATTTCACTATAATGTTAGTGAAGTTTGACTAGAAGAGGGTCAAGTCTCTTATTAGCTCTACTTTGATTCACTTTTGTGAGGGAGAATGAGGAGACTGATGCTCAGTTTCTCAATGCTTTTGATGAGTATAAAATAAGAAGAAATACCACGCACAGAAAAAGAACCTAAATAAAAATTACCTTTTAGGGTTGTCCAACCTTTCGCTTCTCTCCACCACATTGAAAGAAGAGTTGTCGTGGGCCACACATTAACTACACAGACACTAATAAAAGCTAAAGAGCAAATGAAAAAGTCTGTGCATAATTTTCATGATATCCACAACCACAGATAAGCAAAAATGTCATCACATAATCCACATGTGGCTCTAGGCCACCGATTGGACTTCCCTCTAAACATGGTCCATTATTACAGGATATGCTGTGACACTGCTAACTATTCATAGCCATCAGCAGGTAACTCTGCTACAGATATAAAGAATAAAATACATCTCCTAGGAACGGACACTTTACTTCCTGATTCCTGACAATAGTTATGTCATTTTCACAAGGAAGAAGGGTGGAATACCTGTTGGTTTGCCAACTAGCACATTGTTAACTGTATTTAATTTCTGTAATTAAGTATGTTATGTATGACATAATAAAGTATGTTTGTGTACGACATAATAAACATACTTAATGAGAGAAGTTAAATACAGTTGACAATGATATTAACTTGTCATCAATAATGTTAGAAATAAGTATGCATAAAATATGTTTCAACTAAATGCAGCGAAAGAAAGCAGAATTATAGTAGCATCATATTTAATTTAAATTAGTCTGGTTAAAGGTATTTCTGTATTCTAATGTCATAGTTTTATGAATCTTTTAAAAAATTCTGAAAAATTCTATAAGAAAGTGTTAAATTGCAATATTATTTTGAAGATTGTATCATACCTTTGAAAGATAGATAAGATAGAAAACAAATGTATGAATGGATGATAGGTAGACATAGTTGATCTTTTTGAAAGATAATAGAATTAGAATTTATTTTCATGCACTCATCAGAGATTTATAAAATAGACCATATTTTATTTTATAATGCCTATCAATAAACGTCAAAAATAAAGATAAAATAAATTCTATAACACTAAACACAATTTATAAATGAATTAAGCATTGAACTAAAACATATGAAAATGACAACAACAAAACCTAAAGAAAGCACAAACAATTAGTGATCTTAAAATTTGAAACATTAGTGGGAAAGCAACAGGAAAACTAATGACTAAGTGCTTGAAATTGAACATGTCTCACTGCAAATTTACAAACTTGTGATATAAGCAAACTGAGTTTTATAATTCATTTAGCAATAGAAAACAGTACATAGATCACCTGGAAAGGCTTCATCTGAGAGAAGATGAGCATGTTTTTATTTGTTTTCTGTTTATGGTTTGGGCGCAGACTGTAGAGGACAGAATTACAGAGCCGGGGTGTGACTTTGGGTTGCGAGATTCATAAGGCAAGAATCCTCATCCTGAGAGGTTATGAATGTAGAAGAAAGCTTTTTTTATTATGTTTCAAGAGTCACAAGGTATAATGCAGTTGTAATTCCATAATTGATGAGGTTCTGTTCGTCTTTCATAACTCATAAAAGTATTTGTTGGATCATATTAGTGGCCATACTAATATGTACATCACTGTCCACTGTTGTAATCTCTAGGTTACATTTTCTATCTCAGAAAAAAAATAGTTTGAGGCTGTACAAAGGCCTGACCTCTCATTCCTTTTGCTGAGTGATGAGTTCATTTCCATTGTAGACATGAGAGCAGCTGCAGAATGGCATTGAGACTCGGGGGAATACATGCACAAGAATGGCAACACACAATAACCAACATCAAAATAACTACCCTAGAAACATGTAATGATATGAATTACTAAGCAGAAATAAGAAAAGATGTCCCAGAACTTATATGGACCTGCCTTAGAAAGACAGGCGGTCATCTCCATTTTTTACCTGGACATTGATATTTATTCAATTGCATTAGTCAGTTTGGGCTGCCATACAAAATATTTCAGATGGAGCAGCATAAATATATTTTCTCACGTTATGGAGGCTGGAAGTCCATGACTACTGGACAGCAGGATTGGCTTCTTGCCCAGCCTCTCTCTGTGGTTTGCAGATGGCCCCCTTTGTGCCGTGTCCTCCCATGACCTTTCCTTTGGAAAGAAGACTCCCTAGTGTGGCTTTCTCTTCCTATGAAAACACCAGCTCTCTCAGAGTAGATCCCGCTCTTATGACCTTATTTTGCTTTAATTACTGCTTTTACAGATAGTCACATTGGAGTTTAGAGCTTCATCATGAATAACAGGAGAACACAATTGAGTCCTTATCATTCTGCCCTCACCTTATTTATGTTCCTTCCACATCTAAAATATTTCATATCAACCCAACAATCCAAAAGTCTTAACTTTTGCTAATACAACTCTAAACTTTAAAGTTCATAATGTTGGCTCAGTGTGGTGGCTCCTGCCTGTAATCCTAACACTCTAGGAGGCCAAGGTGGGTGGATCACTGGGCCTCAGGTGTTGGAAACCAGCCTGAGCAAGTTCAAAACTCCTGTCTCTAAAAATAACCAGGGTTGTGGTGGGCGTCTGTAGACCCAGCTACTTGGGAGGCTGAGGCAAGAGGATCACTTGAGTCCAAGTGTTTTAGGTTGCTGTGAGCTATGGCACCATGGCACTCAAGCACAGGGCAACTGAATGAGACTCTGTTTCAAAAATAAAAATAATTAATTAAATAAATAAAGTTCAGGATGTTGTCTAAATAAAATCTAACTATGCTCAGTTGTTACTGTCACCTCTATGGGGAGACCTTGGGAAGAGCAATCTCACAATACCAGCTTCAGAGAAAAGAGTCATGCCCAGCTCCTAACTCTAATATCCTCCAAGTAGGTGATGAACAACTCAATACTAAGCACAAACAGCATTTGCCATAGGCTTCAGCAGAGGCAATCACAAGTGAACAGGACAAATCAGAACAGCTACATTATAGGTTACTGGTGCACAGATCTCCCTCTACCACATCGACATTCCAGAGTAGGGGGAAAAAAAAGCCACCATCAAGGGATCTCTTTTTCTAATCAAGCAGGAGAGTTCCCAGGAAGAAACAAGCATCCTGCAAACCTATTAGCTTTGAGATGAGAATAAACCAAACTGGGATCAATTGCTCATGCCTGGATGGCAGGCTGAGGCAGGAGGATCCCTTGAGACCAGGAGTTCACACTCAGATGAGAAGAAATCAGCAAAAGAATCCTGGTGACATGAAAAGTCATAACAGATGGACACCCCCAAGAGATCACAATGGAGCTGCAGTAGTGAATTCCAACTACAAGGAAATTATCAAAATGAGTGAAATACACAATATGCATAGCAAGTAAGATGAATGGAATTGAAGAGGAAATTGAAAACTAACAACAAAGCAAAAAATATTTATGAAATTAATGAAAAGGTCGCCAAAGAAGTAGACAACATAAGGAAGGGTATAAACATAACTTAAAGAAATGAAAGAATCATTCTGCGTATTTCAAAACACAGTAGAAAGTTTTAGCCACAAAATAAAGGAGAAGGAAGAATCTCGGCCTTGAAGACAAAATTCCCAAACTAACCAGACATTTACAGAGGCAGAGATGAAAACAAAAAAAGGCAGAATAGTCACTTAAAGAGATATAGGACTGTGCAAAGCAAACTAACATATGAATTACAGGTATCCTTAAGGAATAAGAAGAAAGCTAAAATCAGGAAAGATATATTCAAGGAAATTATTGAGGAAAACTTCCCTAATGTTACCTGAGATCCAGGAATCCAGATACAAAATAATCATTGGACAACAATGATTAAGACAGGACATCTGCAAGACACATGGTAATTAACCTGCTCAGAGTGAAAATGAAAGAGAAAATTCTACAAGCAGCCAAAATCTTACAAGTCAGAAAAGAGTGGGGTCCTATCTTCAATCTTCTTAAATAAAATAACTTACAACCTAAAACTTTTGTATCCCACAAAACTAAGTTTCATAATTGATGGAGAAATTAGGTATTTTCCAGATAAGCAAGCATTGAGGGAATTTGTCAGGACCAGCCCTGACCTGCAGGAGAGACTCAGAGTTGCATTAACATGTCAGCTTTGTGTCATTATGTAACTGATTAGGAGAGCATCTAAAAGTACTTGGGCTATTGGCAGGTTCAGAAGATTGCAACCAATTCTCAATTCGGGATTCAGATTTCCATAGCTATTGTCCTTGGAGATTTGTGTTTCTTTAATCAGTAGATGTAAATTCAATAATCAATTCTTATAATTTTTATTTCCGTGTCAATTGCTAAAAGTACCTTATAAGGTCCTATTCACTGTGGATCAAGAATTGTATTTCTATGATAATGTTTTCAGGAAATTGAGTCTTCAGGCTTTAGGTCTTAGGAATTTTGCTTGGTAGAGTGTGGAGAAAAAGATGCCCATGCATGCTGACGATGAAACTGAGGGTACACATAGTCCCTAGCAGTCTTCAATCAAGCTCCCAACATGACAACATGTAGGACTGGGCTGATATTTCTAGTTGCATGGGTGCTACTATTATCAAAAAAATCAGTGAGCTTCAGTGAAACTGATATCACTACCCTTAAAGTCAAGGGCAGGAGCTTGGGCCAGAAAACTTCTAGTGTTTCTGAAATTTTGGTTAATTTTGAGAATTCGGTTTATCCATTCTCCTTTGTTTTAATTATTGGTGATGTTATGAACAGTGGAGCTTTTGAGTAAGTGGTAATGCATTGGAGAACTGCTTGGTGACAGTTACATTAAAATAATAATCACGGTGGCACCTGTGGCTCAAAAGGGTAGGGTGCCGGTGCCATATGCCGGAGGTGGCGGGTTAAAACCCAGCCCTGGCCAGAAAAAAGCCAATAATCACTAGAAAAGTAGTTAGGTATCCCCAAATAGAAAACACAGAATTGAATGGCTATTATGCTCCTGTAAGAACCATAGATCTTTGAGAGGGAAAGATTTTGACTTATCCTTAAAAGCATCTCACAACCAAAATATAGTAAAAATCTTCTAGCAAAAATTAATCATATGAAGCTCTTTCAATGTGCTTAAGTAGAGACTAATGTTTTGACTCTCACTTTTATCCTAAATTAAAATTTACTAACATTAAATTTTTGGCAGGTGAAGCATGAGTGGCTGACTTTTGTAGCAATTTTGTCAAATTTGCCCACTGGTGTGGGTTAAGAACAGGGATCAATTTATCTTTTGGATGGGTGATATAAGAATTTAGCAAGATTTCATGAAGATGCTCTAGCACTATCAGGTGGTTATCAAAGACAGACTAGAGATTATCTTTCTGAAATTTATATGCAGGTCATGTCTGGGAACTCATTTTTATTTTAAGGTCAATTTTGGCCTCTGTAAACTCTTACAGAATCTTGTATTCTGGAAAATATCATGAACAAATGCCTTTGCAAACATCATCTGCTGGTCACAATAAATAAACAGGAAGGTTCTCTTAGTCTTTATGGTGCCTTTTCCTAGCAGGAGAGTGTTAGTCATTAAAACATCTAAGAACACGTTATTTAACCAGACATTCATTTTGAATTTTATTTTGTATTAAATAATTACTTATTAAATCATTTCATCTTTGTACACTAGTGAATAGTTTGGACAAAACTCATCACTGTGCATGTTTTCTTTTATCACCATTGTCTGGTATATGGTTTTTGTTATTCCTTTATTTTCAAATTTTATTGTCATTTAGCTTGGTATGTCTTGAGTCCACCTAAGATAGGGTTTTCTGCTTTTGTTTCTCTAAAATATCCCAAA
>NW_003853566.1:0-1485 GCF_000181295.1 Otolemur garnettii
AAGAGTAGAAAATGTAGAACTAAATATGTGACAGAGTATTTTAATATGATTAGCTTACTTTGTAACTCTACTGTCTTATTTTGTGTGTTTAAAAACCTCACCTAATGGGCATGATGCAATGATACATTTCAAAACTATTAAGAGATGAGTATAATTGTGATGGATGTGTTACTTAGTTCAATGTAAGCATTTCACATTGTATATCGAAGCAGTACCCTGAACCCCATAAATACATCAATGTACAATGTTATGATTTAATAGTTTATAAAAAAAGAACAAAAAATAAAAAAAAAACCATATCCTGAGATAGGATCCATAGACAACACACACAAAAAAGTTGTTAGCATATATAGGTGACAAAATTAAAAAATCTGTTTTGAGGGTGGTGCCTGTGGCTCAAAAGGGTAGGGTGCCGGCCCCATATGCCGGAGATAGCAGGTTCAAACCCAGCCCCGGCCAAAAAAAAACAAAAAAACAAAAACCTGTTTTGATTGTCATGAAACCAAATGCTACATTAACTTATTTTCTGAATAGAATTGATTAACAAATATCTAATTTTATCCTGTAGATAAAATCTATTTTGTAATGCTCTAACAGAATAGTCAAAAAAAACTCCACCAATAAGAAGCTATCATTTGCAGGTGACAAGATTATTAATAGAAGTGAGGTGAAAGCTATGTTGATTGGTTAAATGTAATCACATTAGATTGTATAACATCAGCACATTGTACCCCACATATGCACGAATGTATCCAAGATCTATGTGAATTTGACTTAATAAAATAGAAAAAAAAAAGAAGTGCCTCTGGCATTGTTAATTCCTTGTTAAGTGGGTAATTTCTGGTCAGTTTTTCTATAGACTAGGAACCCCACACATTACGTGTTTGTTTTAAATTGTTAGTGGAGTAGTACTAAACATATTTGTATCTCCTATGTTAATTATTAGGACAGAATCTTGAACAGATGTTGCAAAGGCAGCTGTGGATAGAGGAACCCATCAGACTTGTGAGTGGGATGTGGTTAACACAGGTTCAGAGAATAGAAGCGAATCTCTTTTAGAGCAATCTTTCTCCTACCTACCCATAATTTTCACGCTTTTCTTTTAGGTTAAGTTGTATTAGGCCTCTGCTGATAGGCAATCTATTCTTTTAGGGTTAGGCTAATTCATTACTCAATATCAGCCTTTGATAAAATAGCAGTTCGTCTAATTAGCCCCTTTCCTCTGGGAAATTGTTTTTCAAACTTTGGGCCATGATTTATTTATAGGTTATTAAATCAATTTAATGGATCAAGCCTAGCATTTCTTTTTAAGTGGATTTACATAAAATGAGACATTGTGTCCATCATATGTGGCAAAGTTAGATATTGTTTTGTGGAAATTTGTTTTGTGTGTATATATGGGTGGGTAGAATCATAGATATGTATTCTGCATTGAAATACAAAATTTCTTTCTTTTTTTTTTTTTTTTTGAGACAGAGCCTCAAG
>NW_003853566.1:2446-4018 GCF_000181295.1 Otolemur garnettii
ACAATGGACAGACCTGTAAGACCAGGGCCTTCAGTAGCTAGCCTATTCAATATTGTAAATGAGTTTTCTATGAAAGGTTTTCAACTATCTAAAAGGTTAATGAGCTACATACAATGGACTTGTGGACTTGTAACAAAGCCATACTGGCTGACTCCAGAGCTGTAAATTTAGCTCCTCTCAAGTAGACATACTGTACAACTCTGATTTCAGGGTGTATTAAAAATGAAAATGACAATAAGATTTAGGGACATTCACTCAAATGTTTTTAACTTTGTCCACAAAGGCCTCCAACACTCTGGAAATAGAAACAAAACTAAAATCACCTTTTCAAACTTCAGGCAGCTGAAAAAGGCTTTTGCTGCTGATGTAGCAACCTCAAATCAAGAGAAAGAGGTTCAGTTTTATGTATTTTCCTTAGCATATGCCTGTATAAATTATGGCTTCTATCAACTTTAATGCACGCATCCCTTGGGGATCACTGACTAACAGTGAAGGCAAGGCAAGGTGATGTGACCGAGAGATTTCAGAACTGATGTTTTCAGCCTTGTGGGAGCTGATCTTGTCCATCTCTCTGGCATATGCTCCTTGCATATCAGAAAATACTATTGATCACATCAGAGCATTTGTGAATCCAGCAATTTTTTTCCTACACCAAATGTTCTAGTCCTTTTAGATCTTTGTCAGCGGTGTCACAGCTGAGTGAGCAATTTCTATCTTCCTGAATTTCCCTTGAGGCCTAAACTGTCAGCATCTATGTTCGTCATGGAAACTTCAAACTTGAGAAAAATAACCTAATTTTAATCATATTTTTAGATGTAAAATAAAACCTGTTTAGATCTTTGTTTTATGAATTATACCCTTTATGAATTTAGTTATTAGAACTTGCTAGAATGATTGTAAATCCCTCCAATGACATTTTTCTTTTGTTTTGCGTCCTTCTCTCCTCCCTAACTCTTCTTTCTCTCCTTCCTTTCCATTCTCCTTTTGCCTTTTTTCATATTCTTTTCTTCCTTTCAGCATTTATTGAAATCCTGTTATGTGCTGCTGACCACCATGGGTATCACTAGGGATACAAATGTTCTTGCCTATGAGGGGCTTACAATGACCTCTTGCTATTCATCTTTAAAAATGAAAAACATAAATTCCTTCCTTTATTGCCTGTTTTCTGACTTTAGTTCTGTCCATTCTCTGTCTTCTGTTCTTCCTATGTGCATGGCTGATTTATGCCAAAGTGCTGAGTGAGCATGGTTGGGTTTATCTATGGTGGGAAGTAACAGTTAAGTAGATTAAGACTTCACTTTTGCATCAGAGGAATGGAAATGGAACTAAGTTTAGTGGAAAATTCAACAAAAAAGGTAGGAAGGGGATTGTGATTCAGTCCTGTAGGTGATATTAGAGAAGCCAAACTTCTTTTTTTTTTTTTAATTAAATGATAGCTGTATACATTAATGCAAACATGGG
The DNA here is from genome assembly GCF_000181295.1 of Otolemur garnettii. Taxonomy (NCBI): domain Eukaryota; kingdom Metazoa; phylum Chordata; class Mammalia; order Primates; family Galagidae; genus Otolemur; species Otolemur garnettii. The sequence continues at coordinate 3,908 of NW_003853566.1, forward strand.
GTACAGTGTAGAGTTTTCATGTACATTTTGAAATACTTTCATCAAGATGGTTCACATAAATTTCATGTCATTTGCATAGTCATTGTGTCAAAACATTTACATTCTAGTTCT
>NW_003853566.1:5623-6121 GCF_000181295.1 Otolemur garnettii
CTAGATGAGAGTTCAGATGACCTTGCGCATTGTCTAGGGCCCCTGGACTGAGCTGTTGAGTGGAAGGGAGCTAATATTGTTCAGCTGCAGGCAGCCAGCACAGCCATTGTGGGAGAACTGCCCCTTTAGGCTTTACCCTCAGGGTCTCAGCAGAGCATCCATTGGAGATCTTGGGTGAGCAACCTAGTGACTGAGCAGCCCAAAGGCGGGTACTGAGATGTAGGGGTAGAGGGGAGATCTCAGTGTTTGGCAGATTACAGCCATGGCCCTCAGGGGCATAGAGTGAGACAGGTTTTGACGCATTAGATAAGTGGGCAGCCACTTCAGGAGAGATCCCTGCATCAAGTGCTTTCCTGGAAAAGCCTCTGCTTAGCCAAGGATAACAGTTTAAAGTGTCTTTCAAGGGAGCTGAGGAGACACTTAGACTCTCAAGCTTGCTGGGTTTGAGAAATCAGCAGAGGCCTCCATCTCCATCTTGTCCAGCTGTATCAGCATTGT
>NW_003853567.1:0-351 GCF_000181295.1 Otolemur garnettii
TATCGGGGTGGTGCCTATGGCTCAAAGGAGTAGGGCACTGGCCCCATATGCCGGAGATGGCAGGTTCAAACCCAGCCCCGGCCAAAAACTAAAAAAAAAAAAAAAATCCTCCCATGGCCCCACCTCAAATTCCTCCTTCCAAATGTACATCCTTTTTTTAATAATACAACCATTTCCCAGTGATCTGGACCTAAAATTCTCACATGTTGACTCTCCTCCCCTTTTTAGATCAACCATACTTTTTGGGATCAGTCCCCTAATTCTCTGTCTGCTTCCTTTCATTCTTTGCTTTTAATATTTCCATTCTTCATGCTTTTAGAGGAAAAAAATTGACTCCAACAGACATACCAA
>NW_003853567.1:5282-6109 GCF_000181295.1 Otolemur garnettii
AAAAAAAAAAAAAAAGAAGAAGCACATCATTAGCCTTTAGATTATCACCCATTGAGTTTTATTGCCCCCATTTTGTCACAATAAATATGAGCCCCTTTTGGCTAAGATCCAAACATCTAAGGTGGGCCCCATGTCCACATCCACACGTGGCCAGCATGTAGCCACTCAGAAGCTGAAATCGTAAGATGAATTACACTGCTTGGTACCAAACTGTTATTTCTCTGTTTGACAGTAAAGGCTGTCACCCAAGCCTCTGGTTTGATTCAGAAAGTGGAAAACTATGCTGAACACATTGCAAACCTCACATCAGATTTAACCCCTGTTTTCCTAAAAGTGAGTGCATCTATGCTGGACCAAATAATGGCCCTCAAATTAATCTGTGCCCCAATCCCTGGAAAGTAAAAATCTATTACGTTACATGGCAAAAAAGACATTGCAGATGTAATTAAAGTTATAGATTTTAGAATTGGGAGATTATTCCTCACTGTGTGGGTGCGTCCAATGCCATCACATAAACCCTTGAGAGCAAAAAGTGTTCTCTATATAGAATCAGAAAGATATAGCGGAAAGGGGGCCAGAGAGATCTCCAGGGTGAGACGGTTCCAGTGCATCGTTGCTGGCTCTGAGGAGCAGGTTCCCACTTACAGGGACCAAAGAGAGACCTTGGGTGCTCAGAGTGTCCCTCAGCTGTCTGTTGGCCTGGAAACAAAGACCTCAGTTCTCAAAGCAAAAGAAAATGGATTCTGCCAACCATGTGAATGAGCTTGGGAGCAGACGCAGCCCAGGACCCTTGATAAGGGCCAAGCGGCCAGTACCTCTAGCAGAAC
>NW_003853568.1:0-1287 GCF_000181295.1 Otolemur garnettii
TCACTCGGGGACCAAAGTGCTCATCTCCCTGAGAACTGCATCCCCAACCTTGTGCTAGAAAATGAGCCATGCATATGCAACCCTGCCAGGGCCTGCCAGGGCCTCCCAGGTCTGAGAACAGCAGAGGACGGGCTCTCAGTGGGCCCTTCTTCTAGGGGAGGAGGGGGCACCTCGTGCCTTCAGTCCTCACCAACATTACCCCTGTGATTCCTGCCCAACCCCGGACTCCCCCCTCTGTTGGCTTCATGACTCCCTTGGACCAAGGCCGTCTCCTCCCACACTCTGAAGGCAGAAGCAAAGATGCATCACATCTGGCCACCCTGTCCAGGGTCTCCCAGTGCCAAGGTCCCCTGTGTTCTGGAGTGTGTTGTCCTCCCTTGCATCCCTTTGATCCCTGGCAGGCCCTGGGCCCATAATCCCCTGCTGACCTGCGGCCTCACCCCTCAGATTCCCCAGCTGAATTTGGGATGTGCCTCCTTATGAAATTTCTTCTGTGGCCTCCCAGGGTCACAGCAGGGACAGGGGTGACTGCCAGTCCCCCCTCGTCCTCCCTCCTGTGACAACTTCCTCCCACCAGAGCCAGGCCCTCTCCCCTCTGACCTGATGTCTGGACCTCAGACCGAGGCCCTGGCCTCTGTCAGCCTTCCCCCCAGCTGCCCATGGAGTCAGCAGACATCACATCCAGGCCCCCATACCCAGGGCTCCCAGGAGTGGAGCTGGATTATTGGGGCCCTGCTACCGGGGGTTGGGCCTCCTCAGTCCTCCCTCAGCTTCTCACTTTCACTGTAACATAACTGGGCCCTCTGTGTTAAGCCAGTCACACGGCTGGACCTCTGAACAAGGCCCTCACCTCTGTTAGCCCACTAAGCAGAAGTCACTGGAAGTCACATCTGGCCCCAGACCACCGCTGCTCCCAGAGCTTTCCAGAGCTAACAGCAGGGACCAAAATTTTCTATGGGGCGATCTATCATAAAGTGGCAGAGCAATGACCCCCTCCCCCACTCCTAGGACCAGCGTTTGCCCCAACTTTCATCAGGGTCTGACTCCCAAAATCCCATGAGGAAAACCTTTTTCACTTTCACTCCCAACAGAGCTGGGCCCTCGCCCCTCTGTGGACCTCAAACCTGGAACTCAGGATGGGGTTTTGCGGCAAGCGATCAGGGACCAGGAAGGACTGTGAGGCCACTGAGGGGACATAGCGGGGCCTCCCACTCCTCCCTTAGGGCTGCGCCTTCTATATGGCCCTGCGTGGCCACCGTCTCACCAGGCCTTGACTCTAAAGCTCCC
>NW_003853568.1:2302-3309 GCF_000181295.1 Otolemur garnettii
CTGGGTTATTGGGGTCCCTGCACCTGTGTGGGGGCCCGCTTAGTCCTCCCTCAGCGTCCCACCTTCACTCCTGACGAACCGCGTCCTCTCCCCTCCGCCGATCCGAAGCCCAGACCTCTTTGAAAAAAGCCCTCACGACTCCGTCAGCCCCCCACGCGGAAGTCGGTGCACGTCACATCCCGCCCCAGTCTCCCCACCTCCCCATACGGGTCTTCCTAGGGCTGACAAATCGGGTGCAACAGGACGGGGGTGGGGGGGTGGGAGGATGGGTCAGGGACCAGGACGGACTGTGGGGCCACTGTGGGGACATAGCGGGGCCTCTCGGTCCTCCCTTAGGGCCGCGCCCTCTTTGTGGCCCTGCGTGGCCACCGTCTCACCAGGCTGTGACTCTAAGGGTCCCCGAGGAAGACGGTGGGGGAGGGGCTCAGACGCACACGTGGGGTCCAGGGTGGCCCAGGGCACACAGCAGCGTGAAAACTGGGTTATTGGGGTCCCTATACCTGTGTGGGGTCCCCCTCAGTCCTCTCGCAGCGTCTCCCTTTCACTCCCAAGAGCGCTGGGCCCTCACCCGTCTGCCGATCTCAAACCCGGAACTCTGAACACGGCCCTGGCTTCTCTCAGCCCCCCACGTGGAAGGGGGGGTGTCACATCCCGCCCAGCCTCCCACAGATGAGGCTTCCCAGGGCTGACCCAAGGGATGGGACGGGACACCCAGGGCTGACCCAAGGGATGGAACACCAGGGGGATTGGGGCAAGCACGGAGCGTGGGGTCTCTGTGGGGACATAGTGGGGCCTCCCGCTCCTCAGAGCCGCGCCCTCTATGTGGCCCTGCGTGGCCACCGTCTCACCAGGCTGTGACTCTAACGGTCCCCGAGGAAGAAGGTGGGGGAGGGGCTCAGACACACACATGGGGTCCGGGATGGCCCAGCGCCCACATCAGGGCAAGCGCTGGGTTACTGGGGTCCCTCTACCTGTGTGGGGTCCCCCTCAGTCCTCTCTCAGTGTCT
>NW_003853568.1:5134-6106 GCF_000181295.1 Otolemur garnettii
GGGGTCCCTCTACCCGTGTGGGGTCCCCCTCAGTCTCAGAGTCTCTCTTTCACTCCTGACAGAGCCGGACCCTCTCTTTCCGCCGATGTGAAGCCCGGACCTCCGAGCAAGGCCGTGGCTTCGCTCAGCCCCCCACTCGGAAGTCAGTTGATGTCACTTCCAGTCCCCACACCCAGGGGAGGCTGAGATAAGGCGAGACTGTGTCCCCTCTCCCCCATCGGGTTGTGATAGAGCCCGGGCCCCACTCTCTGTGGACCTGCGTGCCCCCGGGTCTCACCGGGCTCAGACTCCCACAGTCCTCCAAGGTGGCCGCAGGAGGAGGGCAGTGGTCAGGGGACCCACATGTCAGGTGTCCCAGGGCTGCCAGCAGTGGTTGCATTGCACCCGAGGGCCCCGTCTGTGGGCCGTGTGGACCCTCAGTCTGACTCCTGAAGGCCCTCACCAGGGCTCCAGGCTTTTTGGTTAAGTGCCGGGCAGGAGGTGTCCTGCCCTTGCCACCCCTGAGCATTTGCTCCCCCGCAATCCTTGGGGGAATGGTTGCAGGTCCCGGCCAGGGCTGCAGTGCCTGGGATTGTAGCGGCCTGCGGGACAAGCCACCTTCCCACGGGTCTTTCCCAGTCGTGCGCAGACTTTGAAAGCTTTTTGTCCTAAAAGATTTGCTTTTTACACCAAAAAGGCTCAGCATGGCTCGGCATCCATAGCACAGTGGTTAGGGCGCTGGCCACATGCACCGAGGCTGGCGGGTTCGAACCTGGCCCAGGCCGGCTAAGGAGTAATCACAACAACAACAACAACAACAAACAAACAAAATAGCTGGGCATTGAGGTGGTCGCCTGTCTTCCCAGATACTTGGGAGGCTGAGGCAAGAGACTCACTTATGCACAAGACTTTGAGGTGGCTGTGATCTGTGACACCAGGACATTCCACCCAGGGCGACATGCTGAAACTGTCTCAAAAAAAAAAAAAAAAAAA
>NW_003853569.1:0-718 GCF_000181295.1 Otolemur garnettii
AATTGGGTTATAGCTTTCCTATGAAAGGTATAAATTAGTTTATAGTAGGGCTGAGTACATTGGATACTTGTTCTTCCATTCTTGAGATACTTTGCTAAGATGAATATTTTCTAGGTCCATCCATGTAAACATGAAGGAGGTAAAGTCTCCATCTTTCTTTATGGCTGCACAGTATTCCATGGTGTACATATACCACAGTTTATTGATGCATTCGTGGATTGATGGGCACTTGGGCTTCTTCCATGACCTAGCAATTATGAATTAGGCTGCAATGAACATTCTGGTACAAATATCTTTGTTGTAGTGTGATTTTTAGTCTTCTGGATATATACCTAATAGAAGAATTAAAGAGTTTTCTTTTACTTTTTGGTTTGTGTTTATCAGTCTAAAATTAAATTTCTCATTTTGAGTTTAAGTCAATAATAAAAAGGATAATTGGTTAAAAAAATAGTTTAATTTACTTACTTTTTAACTGCATATGCAGATACTCCCACTGGTGCTTTATGAATAATAAACACATGTACCAAAGACAAACATTCAAAGAAAAGCTCTTCACGTTGTATAGTTGTTACCAGTGAAAGCCTCATGATTTCAATTAAATATATATTTATATTATTCAGATGATACTTTATCAAACAGTTGTTCTTGGAACTCTGAATAGCATTTTAAATTCAGAAACTTAATGTTTTTAGTACTCCCAATACTGTTGTGGAGGGAA
>NW_003853569.1:1110-3057 GCF_000181295.1 Otolemur garnettii
TGAGTTACTGAGGTGGTCTTCAGTGGCTGGCTGATGGCTTTCTGTGGTGACAGTGACATTCTTACAAATGATAGACTTTTGCTTTTAAATTCCTCATTTGTGATCTTAATTTCCATAGTAGTTTGGAAATGTCTGTTGAGAGTCTATAGCAACCCAGGCCCAGGCAATAGCAGAGATGGACTTTAGCAGAGCTTCTCAAACTGTAGATGCTGATTTTGGGGGTGAGTGGGGCCTGGGAGTCTGCATTTCTAGTGAGCTCCCAGGTGATGCCAATGCTGCTGGTCTCAGAACCACACTCTTAGTGAGGGACTCTGGATGGGGGTCAGGGACATACATGGCACAACCCCTTGATGTAGTATTTTTGCATCCTTCTCCTTTTCCTTTGCTGTCTGGGGCTGATAAAGCGAAGCGAAGCTAAGCTAAGCTCCATCATGACTCTTTGAAAAGTAAAATTATGCTTTGTATTTTGGCGAAGTGAAAAAAAAATAAAAGAAAAATGAAATGAAAAAGACAAAAAAAAAAAAAAGAAAAATGAAATGAAATCCTTTTAGGGAGGGATCATAAACAGAGCTTGTGTGACTGTTCAATTTCTCTTATGTCCACCTCCCCCAATCTTCCTTTCCCAAGCATGGAATACAAGGGACAGTTAATGCAAGGGACAGTTCTTGAACCATGGTGGTCCCCATTCAGTATGTATAACCTAGAATCGGTATACATGACTGACCCCCAAGCATAATTTTCCCATGATGTATCCTGAGATCGTGACATCTTGAATCACCTAAGGTTAAAGCCTGATGGAGAAAAATTACAAAACCCTTAAGGATCCTGGGAAGGCTGGACATGCTGGTGACCTTCAGGTAGAAAAGACGACCTCTGCATATACCTTGTGGGTGTGGGGAGTGGTCCTTGTAGCCATAATTCAGCGAACTTAAAGGTGGCTATCTAAAAGGTTACGTGTTGATACGGTTAAATGTTTAGGGTTTCTCATTTTGTTGACCATTTTCCATTTTTCTAATTCCTGACTTGTAGCCCTGTGTTATCAAGGAGGGGCTGAACCCTCCCCAGGGGGTACTTGCTGTTTTCCTTCTCTGGTGACACAATTTTAGGTTTTGTTACCATATGGAACCCACTTCCCACCTACCACTGTCCCACAGGGAAGTGCAGGATGTGGATTTAGTTCTGCTCATCACTTACTTTCTTCCCTTCTAGTTCTGGTCCGTATCAACAATGCTTGTCTTGTTTTTGAGTCCAGTTGTTCCTTTCACACTCTCTTTATACATCTATTGTTGCTACATGCAGTGGGGCAGATTTACCAAGGTCTGACCAGACCAGAAGTCTAAAGTTCTGAGAGTGGGCGTTGTATACTGCTATTCTAAAGCAGGTGAATAAGTAGTCAGGGAACTTTAAAATAATCTATTGGGAGGGTGTACCTGACTGCTTTTACTGCATCATGCCATCTAATTGGGTCGAGGGCCAGAACAGGAAGCAACTCTATGAAATTCTTTGCTATGCTTGAAGAATTGGGTTGTTGGGGGACACTGTTCTTTACACAGTGTGCCTTTTAAAGGAAGGGTCCATGGCAGAAGAGTACTGGTGTTGGTGATAATTGTGCTTCCCTTGGGGACAAGAACCCTGTGAACCATGGTTGATGTTTTCCTTTTTCCACTGGTCTCAGGATGCTCACAAATTGCAGATCCGCGTGTTGCAAATACGCAGCTTTACTGGCAACACATCCAGTCTGGTGCTGATCTGTTTCCACCTTCTGTTTGGTCTTATTTTATTTTATTATTATTTTTGAGATAGAGCCTCAAGCTGTCCCCCTGGGTAGAGTACGGTGGCATCACAGCTCACAGCAACCTCCAACGCCAGGGCTTAAGCGAGTCTCCTGTCTCAGTCTCCCAAGTAGCTGGGACCACAGGTGCCCGCCACAATGCCCGGCTATTTTTT
>NW_003853569.1:4562-6104 GCF_000181295.1 Otolemur garnettii
GGGAACCTCACTCATTGTCTTTGCACGTTTTATATTTCGGTTGACCCTCAGCCTTTGGTTTATGGCCCAGTATTTAGCCTGATGGCTGGCATCTCAGCTGACTCAGCCACCTATGCTGTGACTTGGGCCAGTCGTTTAATCTCTGTAAAAACTACACTGCTTTGAAGTAAGAAGGGGAACAATAGTTTTTCCATTAAGCTATTTTTAGAACTGGGCTTAACTTCACAGTACGGTTCTGCGCAAATTTTCATGAACATCACTAACAGTGCTTTCATTAACATTTAGCAGTGTTTTGCTTTCAGCTGGATTCTTGCCCTTTCCTCTTCCTTCTGGAAAGTTGGCCCACTTTTCGAATGATAATGAGATTTGCTATGTATGGCAAACTATCACAGCAGCGTGGAATTCAAATCCTATCTCAGGTTTGAACATTTCATGGAGGCGATGCTAGGTGTGGGATAAAATTGTGCCACTATGGAGTAAAAAATCCTTTACTGTTAAGACAGTATGGTGTACTATCTAACACATTTTCTAGCTTCTCTCAAGGAAAGTTCCTAATTAGTACCACCTAGAAATAAGGGCAAGAAATTTGTTCATTACATAAGATGGTAGTTCTATTTTTAGTATTTTGAGGAACCTTTATGCCATTCGCCTTAGTGGTTGCATTAATTTATGCGCCCACTAACAGAGTAAGAGGATTCCCCTTTCTCCCATGCCTTTTTGATAAAAGCCGTTTTAACTGGGGTGAAATGATACCTCTTTGTAGTTTTGATTTAGATTTCTCTGAGGAGCGTTTTTTCATATACCTGTCAGTCATTCCTATGTTTTCTTTTGAGAAATGTCTATTCAGATCTTTTGCCCATTTTAAAAATTGTATTATTTGATTTTTTCCTGAGTGGTTGGCGTTCCTTATACATAAATTCTAGTTACTAATCCCTTGTCAGCCCAAGAGTTGGCAAATATTTTCTCCCATTCTGTGATGTCTCCTCACGTTGTTGATTGTTTCATTTGCTTTGCAGAAGCTTTTTAGCTCGATGTGATCTATTTGCCCAATTTTGCTTTGGTTGCCAGTGTTTTGTGGGTGTTACTAAAAAATCATTGCCCAACCCAATGTCCTGCAGCATTTTACCAATGTTTTCTTTTAGTAGTTTCATAGTTTCAGGTTTAGATTTGTCTTTAAACCCTTTTGATTTGATTTTTGGTCTACTTCAGTTTCATTCTTCTGGGTATGAATATGCAGTTTTTGCAGCACCGGATGGAAGATACTTTTCTTTCCCTAATGTATATTCTTGGCTGATAAATTCACCATAGATGTGTGGATTTATTTCTGGGTTTCATTACATACAATGGGTACCTTAGAAGAGCAGTCTTCAACTTTTTTGGCACCAGGGACCCTTTTCATGGAAGACAGTTTTTCCACAGAGGGGGATCAGGGGATGGTTTTTTTTTTCTTTGAGACAGAGCCTCAAGCTGTCCCCCTGGGTAGAGTGCTGTGGCATCACAGCTCACAGCAACCTCCAACTCCTGGGCTCAAGTGAGTCTCTT
>NW_003853570.1:0-672 GCF_000181295.1 Otolemur garnettii
AATGTGTGAGAGTAGAGGTGGGGACCCCACTGTGACACTGATTAGTGGGAGGTACCCAATGTGTCTTTGAGTAGTGGGGGGAACTCGACTGTGACAGTGAATAGTGGGAATGATGCATTGTGTTAGTATGCAGTGGGAGGGATAGTGTATAGTGGGAAGGATTCACCTGCGTCAGTAAGTAGTTGGAGGGCCTAAAGGGTCAGTGGACTTTGGGAGGGAAATGCCTGTGAGAATGAGTAATAGGGTCAAAATACGACAATGAGCAGTTGGGGGGACCCCCTTGGACAGTAAATAGTGGGAGGGACCCACCTGTAATGGTGAATAGTCGAATGGAACCAAGTATGTTTAGTGAATAGGGAGACATATGAGTATCTACTGAGATGATCCATTTTTGATAGTTAATAGTGGGATGGCCCCAATGTGCCAAAGAGCAGTGGGAGGGACCTACCTGTAGCAGTGAGTAGTGGCAAGGACCAGACTGTGACAGCGAATGGTGGTAGAAACACAATGAGTCAGTGAGCAGTGGGAGGGACCCGCCCATGACAGGTATAGTTTGAGGGAATCTATGTGAGAGTGGGTAGTGGGAGCGACCCCACTGTAACAGTGAATAATGGAACCACTCTTGATAGTGAATAGTGGGAGGAACCAAAATGTATTGAGAGAATACTAGGA
>NW_003853570.1:1150-1879 GCF_000181295.1 Otolemur garnettii
GCCTATGAAGGACATAGTGGGTAGGTCCCAATATGTGAGTGAGTAGTGCTGCGGAACCCAGTGTGATAGTGAATCCTAGGAGTTACCCAGTGTGTCACTGAATAGTAGATGAGACTCAACCATGATATTGAATAGTGGGAAAGACCCATTGTGTTAGTGTACAGTGGGGGGGACCCACCTATGACAGTGCATAGTGGGAGGGATCCACCTTCAACAGTGAGTACTTTGAGGGGCCCAATGTGTCGGTGAGCATTGAGAGGAAAATGCCTGTGGGAGTGAGCAGGAGGGACCAAATATGACAGTGAGTAGTGGGAGGAACCCCCTTTGACAGTATATAGTGGGAGGCACCCACCTATGAGAGTGAACAGTGAGAGGGACCCAAATATGTTCAGTGAATAGGGGGACAGACCAGTATCAACTGATAGGGACTGCCCCTTTGATAATGAATAGTGGAACTGTCCCAATGTGTCAGTGTGAAGTGGGAGGGTCCCTCCTGTGACAGTGAGGAGTGAGAGGGTTCCGTCTGTGACAGTGAGTGGTGGGAGGGACCCACTGTGACAGTAAATAATGAGAAGGACCCACCATTGATTGTGAATAGTAGGAGGAACCCAAATGTGGTCAGAAAATAGTAGGAGAGACCAGTGAGTAGTGAGAGGGACTCCCGCCCCCACCCCCCGCCTTTGACAGTGAATAATGGGAGGTTCCGAATGAGTCAATGAGAAGTGGGAG
>NW_003853570.1:3087-4151 GCF_000181295.1 Otolemur garnettii
AGGGATGCTCCTGTGAATGTGAGTAATGCGAGATATCCGCCCATGACACTGAATGGTGGGACGGATTCAATGTGTGAGTGAGAAGTGGGAAGGACCCGCCTGTGACAGGCATAATTGGAAGGACTCAATGTGAGAGTGAGAAGTGGTGGGGACCCCACTGTGATAGTGAATAATGGGAGATACCCAAAGTGTCACTGAGTAGGGGGGAGGGACTCGACTGTGACAATGACCCTTTGTGTTAGGGTACAGTGGGAGGGAACCACCTTTGACAGTGTATAGTGGGAAGGATCCACCTGCGACAGGGAGTACTTAGAGGGGCCCCAAAGTTTCAGTGAACATTGGGAGGGAAAGACCTGTGAGACTGAGTAGTAGGGACCATTTATGATATTGAGTAGTGAGAGGGACCCGCCAGTGAGTGTGAATAGTGGAAGGGACTAAAAATTGTTTAGTTAACAGGGTGACAGACAAGTATTTACAGATAGGGACACCTTTTGATAGTAAATAGAGGGACAGTCCCAATGTGTCAGTGAGTAGTAGGGACCAAATATGACAGTGAGTAGTTGGAGGGGATCTCCGTTTGACAGTAAATAGTGGGAGGGATCTACTTGTGATAGGGAATAGTGGAAGGGAACCAAGTGTATTTAGTGAAAAGAAGGACAGAAAAGAATCTACTGATAGGGACCCCTTTTGATAGTAAATAGTGGGATGGTCCCAATGTGGAAGTGAGCTGTGGGAGGGACCCACCTGTGACAGTGAGTAGTGGGAGGGACCTGCCTATGACATCGATGGTGAGAGGGACCCAATGTGTCAGTGAGCAATGGGAGGAACCCGCCTGTGACAGGTATAGTTGGAGGGACTCTATGTGTGAGTGACTAGTGCAAGGGACCCCACTGCGACAGTAAAAAGTGGGAAGCACCCACCTTGATAGTGAATAGTAGGAGGAATCCAAATGTATTCAGAGAATAGTAGGAGAGACCAGTGATTACAGAGAGGGATCCCCTCCTTTGACGGTGAATAACAGGTGGTTCCGAATGTTTCAGTGGGTAGTGGTAGGGACCTGCCTA
>NW_003853570.1:5021-6090 GCF_000181295.1 Otolemur garnettii
GACAGTGAATAGTGAGAGGGACTGAACGTCTAAGTTAGCAGATGATGAGACAGGCCTGTGACAGACAGGGTGGGAGGGACTCAAAGTGTGAGGATTAGTGGGCGGGACACCACTGTAACAAAATTGTGTGAGGTACCCAATGTGTCACTGAGGATTGGGAGGCAGCCCACTGTGTCATTGAATAGTAGGCAGGACCCAACTTGTCAGTGAGCAGTGAGAGGGACCCACCTGTGACCGGCATTGTAGGAGGGACCCGATGTGTGACGGAGTAGTGGGAGAGACTCGACGGTGACAGGTAAAATTGGTGGGCCTCACTGTGTGAGTAGTGGAGGGACCCCACTGTGACAATATACAATGGGAGAGACCCAATGTGTTAGTGAGAAGAGGGAGGGACCCACCTGTGACAGTAAATAGTGGGAGGGATCCACCTGTGACAATGAGTAGTTGGAGGGCCCCAAATGTCAGTGAGCACTAGGAGAGTCCCACCTCTGAGACTGAGTTGTAGGGACCTAATGTGAGAGTGAATGGTGGAAGGGACCCAAACGTGTTCTGTGAATATGGGAGAGAGACCAGTAAGTACTGAGATGGAGCCTTCACTTCCACAGAGAATAGTGGGAGAAATCCCCTGTGACTGTAAATATTTGGAGGGATCCATCTATGAGAGTGAATAGTGGGAGGGTCTCAATGTGTTAGTGAGCAGTGTGGGTCCTACCTGTGACAGTGAATAGTGGGAGGTATCCACCTGTGACAGTCAATAGTGGAAGGGAACCAATGTGTCAGTGAGCACAGGGAGGAACCTGCCTATGAAGGACATAGTGGGTGAGTCTCAATATGTGAGTGAGTAGTGCTGGGGAACCCACTGTGATAATGAATACTGGGAGTTACCCAATGTGTCACTGAATAGTAGATGGAACTCAACTTTGACAGTGAATAGTGGGAAAGACCCATTGTATTAGTGTACAGTGGGAGGGACTCACCTGCGACAGTGTATAGTGGGAGAGATTCACCTTCGACACTGAGTACCTTGAGGGTCCCAATGTGTTCGTGAGCATTGGGAGGGAAATGCCTG
>NW_003853571.1:0-6088 GCF_000181295.1 Otolemur garnettii
GCCCTGAGGTCCGGGTCCGGGGTCCTCGCCGGCTCTCACTCTGAAGCTCGGCTGGGCCTGAGCCCACCTGGCTGGGAGTCGAGTCAGAGGCAGGACCAGTCCAGCGAGGTGAGCAGGAGGTGCCAGACCACTGTTTATCCCCGGTCCTGTGGCCTCCAGCTCCTGTGGAGGTGCTGTGGGGGAAGGGCTGAGTCCTTCGTGTGTGGGGGGTCTCCCGCTCCCCGGCTGTGGGATTTGCTTTTGTGGATAAAGTGGGGGTTTGTTTCCTCACACGTGCAGATGGGGTTACTGCTCACTACTGTTCGCAGGTTCCTTAGTCCTACTTTGAGGCCACGGGGCTCAGGCCTGCCCTGCCCTGCCCTGGTGACCACAAGCTGTGGCGGCCCCAGGAGGTTTGTTCTCTATCCTGTCTGCACCTGCGCCCTAGCACACGGCCAGTGAAGGCCTGGGAAGTGCCGAGGGGCTCTGGATGGACGCCCTGGACTGAGAGTTCAGGGAGGCGGGGAGGGCATCGAGGAGGAGACAGGACCATGCGGAGCCCTGGCTGTCACATGGCGCCTCCCGGAAAGCTCGTGTGATGGCGGCATTGCACACACTTCAGACTATAAAGGCAGAGCCCCTCTGGGGCTATGCTACTGCTGTGAGGGTGTCAGTGACCGCTGCTGGGACCCCCGCTAACAAGGTGAGACGGGCTAGGTCCAGTCTGGAGCCACAGATGCTCCATGTGTGTGGAGGCCATGTCCTTCCTCTGCCTGACACGCCCTCCAGCCCCCAGGCCTGTAGCGGTCAGATTCAGCCTTAGCCTCACAGCCCTGCTCTACCCTGCTGGGGAAGAGTGGCTTAAATTAGGCACAGCAGAAACATCAACCCAGCTTCAGCAACTGCCTCGTGTGGGTGACTTGTAGGCTGCTGCTGAGTGGGAGGAAGTGCGGGAGGGGGCAGCTGAGTGCTGTGGCGTTTCAGCAGATCAGAAATGGCCAGAGAGGAACTTGGTCACGAATTTCAGTGGAAACAAACAAAAAAAAAGTAGCTCTTGAACTCATAGTGGCCTGGGAAGAGAAAAAAAGGGGGGGGGGGGAATAACGGAGCTGCTGTCAGTGTGTTTTTATTTAATTTCCATCTCTCTCTCTCCCTCTCTCTCCCTCCCTCTCTTCCCTCTCTCCCTCTCTCTCCCATCTCTCTCTCTGTCCCTCCTCCCTCTCTCCCTTTCTCTTCCCCTCCTCCCTCCCTCTTCCTCTCTCTCCCTTTCTCTCTCCCCCTTCACATGGATGACACAGCAGTGAGCCCTTTCCACATGCCAGGTTCATATTGCACAAGTCAAGTGCCTGACAATAGAAACTTACTAAAAAAAATTTATACTTCCATATGGTAGAATGAAATGCAGTTATTTCAGTTTATATCAAGGAAAAATATTTAATAAACAAAAAATAACCACAATGTATTATTAAATGAAAAATGGTGTGAAACAGCATGTTTCCTGTAAGTCCCATTTTGTGAAAGTAAACACTGGCATGGTGAGGACAGGACCTAGAGCCAAGTACTGAGAACTCAGCGTCCACCGTCCTGGGGACTGCAGGCAGGTCACGAGTCCTCGTGCACACAGGTGATGCTCATTCGTGCACACGCGCACACACACACGGTTTTCAAAATCCTTCTAGAGGCACACAGTGCCTTTGTAATCCCATTAGAAGTAGGGGAACCCCCTCGGGGTCCCAGGCATGGAACAGGGACCACACTTTGTCCTGTCTCTGTGATGCCACTGGGTGTCCACAACACGGATTCTCCAGGGGACGTCCACCCTCCAGCCTGAGGCGCGTGCAGGTGAAGGTGCCAACAGCATTTCCCGGGTAGTCAGTGACGCCCTTCTGTGTCTGGGGGCTGAGCCCCCAGTCTCGCTGCCCCCACAGCCAGCAGCTGGGTCTTCCATCCCAGGGGCCACACGTCTGCAGTGCCGCCCCCCTCAGCTTGAGAGACCCCCACTTCACGGGAGGCGTCTGCCAGGCAGGGTGGGAGCTGCGGACACTTGCAGGGCAGAGGTGTAGCGGGAAGGTGACACACTTTCTCAGGGAGACCCGGTCTGGAATCAGATTTGTTAAAATTACATTTTCCTTCTTAGGGCAGTAACAGATAATACTTGTAGAAAACACACTTGGGAGGAAAGTGTACAGGATAACGTGGAGCTCATCTGTGTTCCCAAACCCTGCTGTTACCAGTGTAAATATTTTGGTGTGTTCCTTTCCAATCTCTTTTCTTCAAGTGTTTTTAAGTTAAATGTGAATCACACAGTAAAACACGCCTGGTGTTCTGCTTTTTCGCGCTGATCTCCCACACTGTGGTGGTTTGGACGTGTTCCCCAAAAAGCCTGCATTGGAAACATAACCCCAAGCAGCAGCAGGAGGTGACCCAGCACGAGGGCTCTGCCCCCATCATGGATTGGGGTCACCAGCGGGCAAGTGGGTCCCTTACAGGAGGATGAGGCCTCCTTCTTCTGGGCCTTCTCCTGGTCACTCTCGCTCCCACCACCACCACCAAAGGATGACACAGCCAGACACCAGCCCTGCAGTGCTGGACTGCCCAGCCCCCAGGATGTGAGCCAATAAATTCAGATTTATTATAGCATCCCAGCCTGTGGTCTGTTATAACAGTGAGACTCAGACTGACAGACACCACAGCTTGCGGTTTCCAAGGCTGCAGGGAGCCCTGCCCTGTGGAAAGTGCCCTCCCCAAGGTCCTCTCTGTGTGGATATGTGGTTTTCCCACATTCCAACTGTGCAAATGCATCAGGCACGGCCCTGTCTGCAGGTCCATGTGAAGATCTCCAGGGCTCAGGGAGTTTTTGAGAAAAAGAGGAGCCCAGGCAGATACTAGAGTGGATATGGAGAGAAGAGAACACTTATACACTGCTAGCTGGATTGCAAATAATACAACCTTTATGGAAAGAAGTATGGAGAATCTTCAAAGATCTAAAAGTTGACTTTCCATTTGATCCTGCAACTCCATTACTAGGTATATACCCAGAAGAATAAAAGTAATTTATCACAAAGACATCTGCACCAGAATGTTTATTGCATCTCAATTCATAATCACCAAGTCATAGAAGCAACCTAAGTGCCCATCAACCCATGAACAACAAGCTGTGGTATATGTATAATGTGGAATATTATGCAGCCATTAAAAAGATGGAGACTTTCCATCTTTTAGGTTTACCTGCATGGAGTTGAAACACATTATTCTTAATAAAGTATTGCAAGAATGGAAAAATAAATACCCAATGTACTCCATAGAATACGAAACCAATATATAAACAATTATGTGCTCATAAGAACAATAAAACACAAATATAGTCGAGTACAGGGCAAGGGAAGAGAAAAGGGGAGGGAGAGGATGATTGACGGGGGGGAGGGCATTTGGGGGGCTCCCACCTAATGGGCACGATTCCTGGGTATATATCACGCCCCCTGGCTGAGGGGCTTTTACAACTGGAACTTTACCTTGGAAGTGAGAACAATATATTCTAAAAATGTGTGCCCTCATATTAATTTGAATTTTAAAAAGACCAAAAAAAAAAGAAGAGGACCACAGCCCCATGACGAGGCTCGGGGTCTCAGGAGTGAGGTGGTGGTGCAACCTGCCAGCTCTCCGGCGCCTCCTGTCCCATCTGAATGCTGGGCAGAGGAAACCACCCCTTCCCCCCAGGCCTCCACGACAAGCCAGTGTTCTGTTCACACAGATGCTGGGAACAGCACCTGGTATGCGGGAAGCCTCCATGAAGAAACATGGTGATGATGAACACATGATAACTGTGGCCTGTGCCCCAGCACTGTCAGCTGGGGAGAACAAGGCAGAAACCCCAACCTCATGGAGCCTAGCGGGGCAGGGGGGCAGAGGAGGACAATGGGTGAATGTGAACCCAAGAAGCAGAAAGGACAGGGATTTGGGAGAATTCAGATGTCTGTGGTCAAGGGGGGCAGAGATTCCCAGGACAGGATGTGGGGGTGTCCTCATGGAGCATAGTTGTAGGAACACTTAGCCCAGCTGTGTGCATAGGGACCCCTGGCCTCAGGAGGCTGGGAATAGTGGCCCAATTGGGCCCAAGCATGGAGTGGACACCAGGGCAGGAGGCCCCTTTGCCACAGCCCACAACACAGCCCAGGGACACAAGAAAGTGATGCAAGGCCACTCAGGGTCCACTCCTAGCATTTGTCACCACAAACAGGATTGGGCACCAGGGCTGGGAGGAAGCTCCGAGCTCCTCCTGCTGCTGGAGTGGCAGGTCCTGGTGAGCAAGTCTAGAAGCCAAACTGCCTGGCAGAACAGGCACCACAGGTCTGCACTGTCTGTAGGTGACCGGCCTGGCCACTCCCTCCAGGTGCCCAGCTAAGGGCCACACTTCCCATGTCCAGATTTGAGGACACAGTGCTGTCTGAAGCAACAATCAGAACCCCAAGCAAAGGCATTTCTCATGCCTTCCCCAGATCTCAGAATGCTCTGAAATTCTTCAAATGCTGTCATTGTGAGATGTGGATCGTTGTTGTGAGCGTGAGACTGGTGAGCAGCTCAGGAAGGATGAAGAAAGCACAGGCCAGCCAGCCCCTCATGCCTAATTCTCTCTTCCCAACCACAGTCTGTGCACCTCCCTCTCACCCTGGCCTGGGCATGTTTGTGGGGCACACATTCTCATGCCTGGAGGAGGGCACCCCACGCCCAGAGCTCAAGTTCCAGGACACTTCATGAAAACCTTGCAGGATTTTAATGGGAATAGCCCTGCAAGGGTCCATTTTCTCTTAAGATGAAAAATGGATAGATGTCTGACCATCTTATGTAAGAACGCAAGAAAAGTGGGGTTTCCCTCGACATGACGAACCTGAGTAGCCTGGTACCACCCAATACCAAGAACTTCAGCGGGGGCCTCCCCGTGGCTGCTGTCTGAGCAGACCTTCGGAGTATGTGTCCTGAAGGGTGTGGAGAGGGAGCACCTGCGTGTCCCTGACTGTCTGACACAGTCCCAGTACAAGGTTGCGGATAGCCAGGGTCAGCATGAGACTGAGCAGTTAACCCTAATACCTAAAGATTTCTACAAACACTAAGAGAAAGACAGACTCACCACAGAGAAGTGGGTGCACCTTATTCCTCAAAGGAGCATACGTGTGGTCCGTGAGCACACACACATCTCTGCATCATGTGCGGTCAGGGGAAACGGGCTTGTCGCCTGACTGGAGCACTGGGGGTGCCGGGCAGACCAGCACCTCTGCCCACCCTGCAGGGCATTGGGGCACTTTGGGAGAGGGACAGGGTCAGAGGTTTGCCTTGTTGACAAATTTCTTTCTGTATTTCCTACTTTTACACATTTTTCTTTTCTTAAAAATTTGTTGCTGGGATTGCAATGAAACAAGTGCTTGGGGGCTGTGGTGCGGAGGCAGGACGCTGAGGCAGGACAATCTGGCGGCGGCTACAGCAATATCCATCAATGTCAACAAATAACCAATTCAGGTTTGCAGCCATCCCTTAGACTCTCAATAAGGAAACAAGTATATGTGAAACGTGAATATGCACATATTTACCCCTTTATTATAGATGTCTGCATTTAGTTATTTCTGTATGTGTCTCAGACTGAACGTTCGTGTCCCCCAGATGCATGTGTTGAAATCCCAGCCCACAGTTCGATGCTGTTGGGGGCCTCTGAGAGCTGATGGGGTCACCAGGGCAGAGTCCCTATCAGTGAGATTAGTGACTTATGAAGAGAGCTCTGAGGAGCCCTCACCCCTTTCCTCAGACAGAGGAAAGACGGCCATCCAAGAAGCAGGGAGAGGCCACACCAGAACTGGACCCCACCACACCTGCTCTCAGAATTCCAGCCTCCAGAACTCTGAGAAATAAGTTTCTGTTGTTTATAAACCACCCAGGCTGTGGTTCTCTGCCATGGCAGCCCGAGCTAAGGCAGTGTGTGTGCATGTGCATGTCCATGTGTGTGCATGTGTGTGCATGTGTGTGCATGTGCATGTCCATGTGTGTGCATGTGTGTGCATGTGCATGTCCGTGTGTGTGCATGTGTGTGCATGTGTGTGCATGTGCATGTCCGTGTGTGTGC
>NW_003853572.1:0-1556 GCF_000181295.1 Otolemur garnettii
AGGTTAGGCTCTCTGGCTTATATAGGGGCAGTTGTCCAATGAGCTTTTGGGTCCTGAAAACAGACTAATCAGGAGCAGGTTTTGAAAATAGACCAATCAGGGATGTACTGGAGGAATTGCCAGAAGTCCATGTGAGGAGGCAGCACGGCACCACTGTCTTACCCTTCTTGTGTTCGGTTCCTTTGGCTACTGGATCCTCTGTTGGGGGAGGGAAGCTCCCCCCACTTGCCTACGCTCCAGTCTGCTGGTTCCTCTGCTGGCTGCTGCCACCAACACCGCCAAGACAGAGGCGACAGGTCCTCCAGCCCTGCTCTGCTGAGCTAGCTGGGGCACCACCTGTCCAGTATCAACAGCTCACAGCAACCTCAAACTCTTGGGCCTAAGTGATTCTCTTGCCTCATCCGCCCAAGTAGCTGGGACTACAGGTGCTCACCACTACACCCAGCTATTTTTTGGTTGCACTTGTTATTGTTTGGCAGGCCTGGGCTGAGTTCTAACCTGCCAGCGCTGGTGTATGTGGCTGGCACCCTAGCCATTGAGCTACATACAGGCTGTGCGCCCAGTGTAAGTAAGAAATTCTTAAGGTAGTGTACCAGAATGGGCACTTTTGATACAATGTATTTATTACTAGTAGTTACAGTTCTCAGTTGTATAGCAAATATATATATTTTTGACAATAGTAGTTGTATACTATAAATATCTGAGTATGTAATAATCTTGTGGATAAATGGGAAAAGTGTGACATTTCTGATGAGTTCTAGCAGGTGCACATCTCCATTAGGCATGAAGTAAATAGCTGTGTTCTACATAAGTACTTCTAGTAAGACATAAGAAATAAGACATATTTATGACATTTTGAGATAAATCAGTCTATACATTTTTACTTCATCGAAATGGGATAAGGTTCTGGAGTGAGCACACAGCTGTGTGTAGTCTCAAGAGGAAGATGACTGTGGATTGTATTTCTTCAGTCTTATCTTGGTGCTTCCTCCAGGAGAGGCCGTCTGGTTTTTGTGGGCCTCAGCTGCTTCTGGAATGAGAGAAGGCTTGAGTGGAGTGTGGTGGGCCTGGGCTTCTACTCCTGTGAGTTTCACTGCTGTGGTGTCCTCAGCAGAAGATTTCTGGACTAGTCTACTTTTTTTTTTCAGCTGTTTTTCTCTGGCCCATCTTTCCAGGCTTTGAGCTGGACTTGGTTACTAGGATACAAATGATGTAAATTTCCTGTAGGAGTTGACTGGGATCTGGGAAGAAATAAAAATGTATGAATAAGGGACACCAGTCGCTACATTTGTTGTACATACTTTTGTACTTTAAGATTCTATTCACCTTGCCCTGATATTTGAATTGAAACTCCCTGGAAGGGTTTCTTATAAACAACTTTGTAAGGATTTAATTTCAGCTTGCTTCTAGGGGCTACCTTTATTCACAGTAATTGGAGGAGCAATCCCTAGTTTTAATGTAAATGGATCTCTTGGCATAATTTGGCAATATTTTCTTTTGTTTCGTTTGGCAATATTTTTTAGTGTATGATTTATTTTCTGTTTTTCTTTTTGTGA
>NW_003853572.1:2094-3733 GCF_000181295.1 Otolemur garnettii
GTGTATGTGGCTGGCGCCTTAGCCGCTTGAGCCACAGGCGCGGAGCCACATACTAAGTTTTGTATCAGATTATGAGTACAAGTTCCCTTGTGGGTACCTTCACATTCGTAAAAGGTATAAGAGTCACCTTTTCTCCTATCTTAGAGGAGATCAAACTCCTCCTCCCCCTTTTCTAAAGTCCAATTAAGACAAGTCCAGTGAGGAATTTCCTCAGGCTTCAGACCTGAGTTGACCAGTCAGCTCCCAGTATGTGGCTAAAGCAGCGCATGTTGATCACCTCAAAAGTTACCTTACAGGGGTTGGCTGGACCTCCTTTTCTCACAAGGCAGTGAACCTCTCTTTAGCCTGCTTGATGGATCCAGGGGAGGATGCCTTCCACCTTCACAGCTGTGGTAGTAGTCAGGATGACAGTGTACAGTCCCTTCTATCTTGGTTTGAGGGGGACCAGGTTCTGATCCTTGACCTAGACTTGATTCCCCAGAGAGAACAGATGTACAGACACAAAAGACTAAACAGAACACATTTAATTACCCAAGTGGAGATCTTCCTTGCTACTCTTCCTACGGCTCCAAACTGCAGGTTCAGTTCAGTCTCCCCCAGTTCTTTTAGGAATCCCTGCTAAATTGCGGAGGATTGGTGGAGGCCTGTTACACATTATTTCATATCCTGACTTCTTAGAAGGTGTATATTTAATATTGAACAAGACCAGTGGCCAGGCCTGTACCCAGTAAGCTTTGCTTCCTGGCAGACTTTACCAATTCCTGTTTTTATGGCTCTGTTCATGTGCTCTACGCTGCCTGAGCTGAGGCCTGCATGTCACATGTATGGTAGCTAGACTCTTGAGTTTTTTCCCAAAGTCAACTTATCAGCCTTTTGCAACAGCATGGTAGTGTCTGCAAGTGTTCTTAGGCATGGGGGTGATCCTTTTGAGACACTGTCAAGTTGCTTTGAGTGATAAGCAACTGCTCTTGCGCAGGATGCGGCATTCTGGGTGAGCATTCCCTCAGCTGTTCTGTTTATTTCTGATAGGAACTGTCAAAAAGGTTGGCCAGGTAAGAGAGGCCTAGCACCAGTGCTACCTGCAGTTTTTTCTTTAGGCACTTGAAGGCGCTTGGTTGGTCAGATTTCTATTCAATTGGGCCTTTATCTCCCCCTTTTATGGCTTTATACAATAGTTTGGCCAGTCTGTTTCACAGTCATTCATAGAAATCCCTAGGGCTTTCTTCTGGCTTCTACATGACCTCAGCCACCTTGCAT
Organism: Otolemur garnettii; assembly: GCF_000181295.1. Lineage (NCBI taxonomy): Eukaryota > Metazoa > Chordata > Mammalia > Primates > Galagidae > Otolemur > Otolemur garnettii. The sequence continues at coordinate 3,352 of NW_003853572.1, forward strand.
ATGTTTGTGGCTTTCCTACACTAATAGGAATGAAGTCAAGTTTGGTTCCAGGGTAAGAGAATGAAACTATTTAGCAGTCACCTACAAGTGAAGTTCTGGATTTCAAGGCTAAGGTTCCTACAATAACATTTTACAGTCTTAGGATAGTTCTTAAGATAACACCTATATATATATATATTTTTTTTTTTTTTTGGAGACAGAGCTTCAAGCTGTCCCCCTCGGTAGAGTGCTGAGGCATCACAGCTCACAGCAACCTCCAACTCTTGGGCTCAAGCGAGTCTCTTGCCTCAGCCTACGAAGTAGCTGGGACCACAGGCGCCCACCACAACGCCTGGCTATTTTTGGGTTGCAGCTGTCATTGTTGTTTGGCGGGCCAGGCTGG
>NW_003853572.1:4466-6085 GCF_000181295.1 Otolemur garnettii
TTTAACAGATCGGTTTAGTTAAACAGGTATGTCATTTTATAAGCTGGCATTGCAGACAAGGCTGGAATCTCATACAGGTGGGCTGAAGTTTTTTTTTCATTTTGAACAATTTTTCTCTCTCTAATTTCTCACTTTACTCAATTTTTCTCTCTCTAATTTCTCACTTTACAGAAACGAATTGTACCAGACTAATTTTTTTTTTTTGAGACAAAGTCTTACTTTGTCACCCTTGGTAGAGTGTTGTGGTGTCATAGCTCACAACAACCTCAAACTCCTAGGCTTAAATGATTCTCTTGCCTCAACCTCCCAAGTAGCTGGGACTACTGGCATTCGCCACAATGTCCATGTATTTTTAGAGATGACATTTGACTCTGACTCAGGCTGGCCTTGAACCTGTGAGCTCAGGCAGTCCACCTGCCTTGGCCTCCCAAGTGCTAGGATTATAGACGTGAACCACCGTGCCTGGCCCCTATACCAGAACTAATTTAATTGCCAAAATAAACTGTACTTTCAGTATACTGGGTCTGATTGTTTGCATAAAGTGCAGCAAGAATAATTATTAGCCATCTAGGTTTTTCTTCCTTTTAAAAGTGGCATTGCTGGAACCTTTAATAAGAAACTGTGGATTTGGCTCAGCTCCTGTAGCACAGTGGTTATAGCACTGGCCACATGCACCAAGGCTGGTAGGTTCAAACCCAGCCCGGGCCAGCTAAACAGCAATGACAACTGCATGCAAAAAACAGCTGGGCAATGGGTGGTGCCTGCGGCTCAAAAGAGTAGGGTGCTGGCCCCATATACTACAGGTGGCAGGTTCACCTCAACCAAAAAAATAAAAATAAAAATAAACAGCTGGGCATTGAGGTGGGCTCCTCCAGCTACTTGGGAGGCTGAGGCAAGAAAATTGCTTAAGCTCAAGAGTTTGAGGTTGCTGTGAGCTGCAATGCCACAACACTAGTGAGGGAGACATAGTGAGACTCTGTATCCAAAAAAAAATTAATTTCTCAAACTTTTCAAGATGGACGTCTTTAGGGTGGGAGCTAAATTTACAAAACAATAAGCATGGGAGACAGGTGGGTAGGTCTTGTAGGACCTAAAACCATGAGACCACCTGTGTTCTGTAGGCCCTGGCCTGGCTGACTCCATCTTCTCACTACATGTGCTTTCAAGTGGTATGAAAAAGCTCAGTTGCTCAGTGCTCAGTTGGTTCTCCACATAGTACAAGATTAGAATATAAAAGTGTAAATTTTTTTTTCCATTGAGACATTGTCTCACTTTGTCGCCTGTGGTAGAGTGCTGTGGCGTCACAGCTTACAGCAACCTCAAACTCTTGGGCTCAAGTGATTCTCTTGCCTCAGCCTCCCGAGTAGCTGGGGCTACAGGTGTCCTCCATGATGCCCTATTTTGTTTGTTTAGCAGGCTGGGCCCAAACCCACCAGTCCTGGTGCATGTGGCTGGTGCCCTAACCACTGAGCTATGGGCTCCAAGCCAAAAGTGAGAGTGTGGGTGGAAGTGCTGAGAAAGAGCAGAGAGCAGGGAGTGTGTGAAGGGAAGATAGCAGTGAAAAGAGAGAAAAGAAGAATGAAAGCTTAGTATCCCAAAGAAAGAATGCCAGGCTAAGG
>NW_003853573.1:0-6075 GCF_000181295.1 Otolemur garnettii
ATTTTAAACAATTAAGCTGGTTGTAGCAGAGCAACACTGCCAGTTGTCCTTCAGGAGGTCACCTCCCTGTCCCTGGCCAAATTGGGAGGAGCAGCCCCCAACCCTGCCCTGTGCAGCCAGACACAGAGATTTGTAGGTGGCTGGGAGAGGACTTCGGGGAGACCCAGATCTCTCCTTTTCCTTCCTTCCTCCCACTGCCCTTCTCACCCTGGAGACTATAGTTGAACAGGGTGTTAACAAAGGCTCCTTCCCACGGGTAGGAGGTGGACAAAGGGGGCTGGAGGTAGAATGCATGGGCCACCAGATCAGGCCAGGAATCTAAGGGTAGCCATGGGGTGCAGGCTGGTCAGAGCAGCATCTGTTAGGGAACTGTGGTGGGGGAGTTGCCAAGAGGAGAGGTGTGGAAGGACAGGGTAGCAGACTCCAGACCCTCCCACACTGGGAGACAACAGCCCATTGATAAGCTCCCTTTGTCTAGGGTTAGCAGGGAATTCTAAACACTGAAAAAAAAAATAAACCTTATTCTTCAAAAAAATATGAGGGTGTTTTGAAACCAGAGAAGGCTAGACAAGGGGAGGGGAACACACAGATTTTATGCTTTGGTGACAAACGAGATTGCTATTTGTTAAGACCTTCTCCCAAAGCAGAGTGAGAGGTGTCTGGCTGGAGAAAAGGAGGTTCTCATTATTAAATGAAAAAGGAGAACAGGAGAGCACAGGCCTAGGTTAAGGCAATGAACACATGATAGTGGGGAGCAGCCTGGAAACAAGGGAGCTGATGGAAGAGACGTGAAAATGCTTCCAAGAAACAGAAGAGGGATGCAAACATGGTGCTAGCACTTGTGCCCCGGAGAGTCAGTGGAACAGAAGACTGAGATTTACAGCCTTTAGAAATCTAACAGTTTGCTTAGATTTGGGAGGTTTGGTACAAAATTCACCCTTCTCGACCATTCTGAAATTTATACTTCAACCTCATTATCTTTAACCCTGGGGCTTGAGCATTGTGTCCCTAATGTAATGAGTCAGCAAACATCCACTGAGCTGGCAGCAGGTGCTGGGGGTGGGGTTGGCAGGGACCTGTCCCGGCCCTGCTACTGGGCCTCAGTTGCATGACCCTCCTCACTGTGCTTCACTGACCTTGTCCATAAAATAAGAACAGTGAAAACTTCCTTACAGTGCTCTTAGAAGGGTTAAATAGGAATTCACAGACAGTGCTTAGAATAGCGTCAGCCACAAAGTAGATCCCCCCAAATGGCTAGCTGTTGTTATTCCAAGACCTATGCACAAACAACCACAAACCAGGAGGGGCTGGTGAGTTCTAAACTCACTACTCACACAGGGCAGAGCGAGGAGAGTGCAGACTCAGCCGGGAGGCCTGGGGAGGCTTACAGAAGGGGACCCTGCCAGGCCATCCTGACAGTGTAGGTAAGGTTTAGACAGGTGGAAACGGTGATATGGTCAGGCAGGACAACAAGGCAGGTGCCAGGTGGGGATTCCAGGTGATGGGGAAGTCCTGAAAGGTGGTGGGGTTTGATGTGATGGGACCAATCACATTATAAAGTGGGGACCACAGGTTGCTATGAAGTAGGGTGGGGTGGGGGATTAGTGCAGTACTCTGCAAATCTAAGGCATCAGTATATTTCTTAGTAGCTTCGTAGCCCCTAATACAGTGTTTGAAGAAAGCAGTCAACTGACAGTTCCATTTTCAAAGAGACTTGAAGTGGAACCTCTCCCCAACCTAACATGCTGGGAAAGAAACATCTCTGTGCATCAGATCAATCCTGGGGAAGAGTTCAGAAAACCCCTGACTTTTTGAGGACAGCTGATAGGTACGCCACCTCCTCAGCTACAGGCTGTAGAGATAGGAGGTAGGGAAGACAGATTTCCCACCCAGCATAACCAGTTAGGGTCCACTCATCTGCCCAAAGTCATATCCAGTACCCTTACCTGCTGCAACCTAAACTCAGGTCCCCACTGCAACCCAGAAACGGCTGTGTGGGCAGTGTGGCCAGCTTCTCTCCCTTCTACTTTCTCCTCCCCAGCCCCCAGCCAGAGCCCACACCGAGGGGCCCCCTGTCACCTAGAAGATGTCCCTCCCTTTGGGCACATACCCCCTGAGGCCGGCGCTGGACTTACTTCTTCAGCCACTCCACAATGTCCTCAGCTGTGGACCCATAGTTGTCATACTGGAACAGGAACCGGCCTTTCCTGTGGGACGTGAAGAAGCAACGTGGCTCAGCTGAGGATGCAAAAGCCCTCAGGCAGAAACAGCTTTGGGAGGGTGGCGGGGGCTTACTCAAAGTAGCAGATGGTGGGGTAGCCACGCACGTTGTATTCCTCCTTGATGTTTTCAAATTCAGAGGGGTAGATGTTCATCCCGGCTAGCACCTGGGAGGAAGAGGACAGACACCCCCACCTTAACCACATGCTTTCTGTCCAGCTGTCCCACTAGAAAGACCTACAGGACAAAGCCTTGCAGACTGAGGCACAACAGGCTGCTAGAAAACAAGGCAGCTGAGCTGGCTGAGATTCATGACTGAGAGCTCTGGAGAAGCGTGACAGCTGGCCCCATACTGTGCTCCACACACCTGTCCACAGGAGGAACCACCTTAGAGCAGAAACAGAGTTCTGAGGGTTGAAGAAGAAACCTGGCCTGAGGCTGGGCGCAGTGGCTCACACCTGTAATCCTAGTAATCTGAAACACTGAGGCGGGTGGATTGCTTGAACTCATGAGTTCAAGACCAGCCTGAGCAAGAGTAAGACCCTGTATCTAAAAAATAGCTAGGCACTGTGGCAGGCACCTGCTACTGGGGTACCATGTCCCAGCTACTGGGGACGCTGAGGCAGGAGGATTGCTTGAGCCCAGGAGTTTGAGGTTGCTCTGAGCTAGATTGATGCCATGGGACTCTACTGAGGGTGACAAAGTGAGACTATCTAAAAAATAAATAAATAAATCGAAAATTAGAAATCTGGCCTTGCTATCAAGTTCAAACCAGTCTTAGTGAGGGGACACTGCCACCCCAAAACACATTCATACATTATACCTTTTGGTCTGCTTACATCAACTGAGGTTGTACTTTTCTCCTAAGTTATGGAAATAAGCGGCTGTTGTACACCACTTAGGCTCTGCAAGACAGCCTCGGACACCCCCCTGGTTACTGCATGGCCTGCCTGCAGTCTGTCTGCCCGGGCTCCATATGTGATGTCCTCAGACCTTGCAGCTCATGTGTGACCAAGGAGACCATATTGCTCCTGATCTCCTACCTAATCTTCCTGGTGAGGACAGCTGCCTGTGCCTCTGGCTGCTCCATCCCTTAGAACAGTGGTTCTCAACCTTCCTAATGCTGCGATGTATTTTCATTGTTACAAAGGGGTCATGACCCACAGGCTGAGAACCACTGCCTTAGAAGCATCTGAACACATCTTTCCAACTATTCTAAGTACCTAGCACAATGCCCGGCATACAGCAGGCACACAATAAATGCTAAGTCATCGATTTTGTTTCCAGTCCATTTTAGAGTGCTACAAAAAGCGCAGGGAGAAAAAAACCTGAAGTAGAGCTTACTAGAAGCCCTGGAATCCTCTAAAAGCCATTCTGCTCATTTCCCAGACTGATTCAGCTGCCTGTTCCAGTAACATTTGTCTGCTTTACAGTTTTTTTTTCTGTCTAATTGATCTCCCCTGTGTCAATGCACATTCACCACAAGATTAATCTTACACATCCTCCTCTTTCATTACATCACTTCCCTGCACAAAACCTTTCAATTCCATTGAATACAGGCTAAAATCCAACTCTATACTCAACACGCATATGGTCCCGATCTCATTTTTCAATCCTTCTTTCTTACAAAACTTTTAATTGTACACCTGCTAGGGTCTAGATGTTTTATTCTCCCAGAAATGAGACAGTCTGAGATTTCTGCACAGGAAGGAAGCTAGATCGTCTGCTTCTCAGGCACCTCGCCGAGCACAACAGCAACACATCACAGGGGCTAGAAGTGCAGGCTCCAGGCACCCGAGTTTGTGTCCTGGCTCCTCACTTAGCAGATACATTTCCTTGAACAAGTCACAGCCGCTTCTCTGTATCTCAGTTTCCTCAGCTGCAGACACCTCATATAGCTGTTGTGAAGATTAAATGAGATACTTCAAGTAAAGTATAATACTCAACATTACTAGTTATTTCTGTTAATACGTCTAAGAGGCTCTAATTCTGCCCACATTTCTGAACACTCGCTGGTCTTTCTTGGCCCCCACGGATGCCCCTTCCCCACCTCTTGGCTACCACCAGAGAGTCATCCATCCTGTAAAGCAAATCAAATCTCACCTCCCTGGCCAGCCTTTCCAAACCACCTTTGCTCGGGATAAACTCTCGACTCTTTGAGTTTCTGTAGCACTTCTGTGCCACTCTGGGGCACTTCTGTAGCACTTCTGTGCCACTCATTAGTCAACAAGACACATTTCCTGAACAACTATATATAAACACGTTTTCAAGTTGGAGTTTGTGAAGCCAAATGAGGTGAAACATCTGGTCTCAAACTAGGGAGAAGAGAAGGCCACCACCCCTACCTGAACATGTGTATGTGGGGCCATTCAGTCGGCATGACACGCTCTTCCTTCTGTTCAGCCCTGCTGTGGGAAAGATCATTGGGGAAGGCTTCATGGGGTGGGTAGCACGTGAGCTAGTGCTGAAAGGAGGGTAAAATTTTAACAGACACCCCAGTGGGGGAAACAGAGGCAAGACAAAGCAAGGTGTGGCCCAAGGAATGGACTGTAGGATACACAGAAAGGAGAAGAGGTGGAGAGCAGGCCAAGGCAGTTAGCTGGGGGTGCTCTGGAAAAGGCTGTAAAGGCCTAAGAAACTGGGACTTCATTTAGCAGGTGGAGGGAGCTCCTGAGGGTTATTAAGTGAGAAAGTAACCACCACCAGCTGAACTGTTTGAAACAAAAATGAAGAGCTCTAAGGGGAATGTAGTGGGGTTGTGACCACCTTGTGACTCACCAGACCCTGATCCAGGCTGGCAAGCAGAGTTAGGAGGGGCATGAGGAAGAGACCTATGACAATGCCCTAGTAAAGGGATGAGAGCAGGTCTTGAAGGACAGCTGGCAGAGAGAAAGATACTGACTTTCAGTTTAAATATCTGCATTTGGGACACAGGGGAAAAACCCAGACTGAGACGTGAAGTCAGCCATCTGACATACAGTATCAGTGCTTAATGGGAGGAGTTGGGCTCTAGAGGGACAAGTCAAGCAAGACAGCCCTTGCTTCAATGTTAATAAGAAAGCAACAGAACATTGGGAGCCCCGCCATTTAGTGAGCAGGAGGAACAGGGGGACAGGGCAGCTGCAGGGGGTACTCATCTGCACCCACCCAGTGCTCTACAAGTTACAGCCATCTGCTCCTCCTGACAACCCAGAGAAGTGGGTGACGCTGGCATTATATCTCCATTTTACAGAAGGAGAAGTGGGGGCTCCAAGGCCAGGGAGTTTGCCCAAGGTCTGCCAGCCAATCAGCAGGAGCTAGCACCAGAACCCCGTCTGTATAAATCTGTCCCTGCGACAGCTCTGTCTCATGGCATTGACACTTAGACTGGCCCATCACAGCCAAGGTTAACAAAAGAAAGACGGAGCAAAGCTCAAAGGCTGGGAAGAGGAGGCAGACCTCCAGAACAGAGAGTGGCATGAAGGCTGATGAAGATATCAATTAGCAAGAGTAGATGGGACAGATGCCGGTGATTCACCAGACACCAATGACAGCAAAACAGAGGCAGATCTGAAAACAGCAAAGGCTGCGCACACCCTGACCTGGCCTGGCTTCCTTTCCAATGACATCATTGGGTTGGACACTTCCCAAGAAACCTATAGAGAAGAAGATTTCTGACCCTTGCCACTGACAGAACCAGCCAAAAAAAGGGTTCAAAAATGATGGAGATGAGGAGGAGACAAGAGGCCCTGATCCAGCAGGATTTCAGCAGTGGGGAGAGAGAGTTTGATTTGGGGGGAGTAGCAGCCCATCTGTCAGTTCTGTCTCTTCTCTGTGTATGAAGACAGAAAGCAATCGACTCCTCTGGTTGCCCAA
>NW_003853574.1:0-6075 GCF_000181295.1 Otolemur garnettii
TTGGGCAACCAGAGGAGTCGATTGCTTTCTGTCTTCATACACAGAGAAGAGACAGAACTGACAGATGGGCTGCTACTCCCCCCAAATCAAACTCTCTCTCCCCACTGCTGAAATCCTGCTGGATCAGGGCCTCTTGTCTCCTCCTCATCTCCATCATTTTTGAACCCTTTTTTTGGCTGGTTCTGTCAGTGGCAAGGGTCAGAAATCTTCTTCTCTATAGGTTTCTTGGGAAGTGTCCAACCCAATGATGTCATTGGAAAGGAAGCCAGGCCAGGTCAGGGTGTGCGCAGCCTTTGCTGTTTTCAGATCTGCCTCTGTTTTGCTGTCATTGGTGTCTGGTGAATCACCGGCATCTGTCCCATCTACTCTTGCTAATTGATATCCTCATCAGCCTTCATGCCACTCTCTGTTCTGGAGGTCTGCCTCCTCTTCCCAGCCTTTGAGCTTTGCTCCGTCTTTCTTTTGTTAACCTTGGCTGTGATGGGCCAGTCTAAGTGTCAATACCATGAGACAGAGCTGTCGCAGGGACAGATTTATACAGACGGGGTTCTGGTGCTAGCTCCTGCTGATTGGCTGGCAGACCTTGGGCAAACTCCCTGGCCTTGGAGCCCCCACTTCTCCTTCTGTAAAATGGAGATATAATGCCAGCGTCACCCACTTCTCTGGGTTGTCAGGAGGAGCAGATGGCTGTAACTTGTAGAGCACTGCGTGGGTGCAGATGAGTACCCCCTGCAGCTGCCCTGTCCCCCTGTTCCTCCTGCTCACTAAATGGCAGGGCTCCCAATGTTCTGTTGCTTTCTTATTAACATTGAAGCAAGGGCTATCTTGCTTGACTTGTCCCTCTAGAGCCCAACTCCTCCCATTAAGCACTGATACTGTATGTCAGATGGCTGACTTCACGTCTCAGTCTGGGTTTTTCCCCTGTGTCCCAAATGCAGATATTTAAACTGAAAGTCAGTATCTTTCTCTCTGCCAGCTGTCCTTCAAGACCTGCTCTCATCCCTTTACTAGGGCATTGTCATAGGTCTCTTCCTCATGCCCCTCCTAACTCTGCTTGCCAGCCTGGATCAGGGTCTGGTGAGTCACAAGGTGGTCACAACCCCACTACATTCCCCTTAGAGCTCTTCATTTTTGTTTCAAACAGTTCAGCTGGTGGTGGTTACTTTCTCACTTAATAACCCTCAGGAGCTCCCTCCACCTGCTAAATGAAGTCCCAGTTTCTTAGGCCTTTACAGCCTTTTCCAGAGCACCCCCAGCTAACTGCCTTGGCCTGCTCTCCACCTCTTCTCCTTTCTGTGTATCCTACAGTCCATTCCTTGGGCCACACCTTGCTTTGTCTTGCCTCTGTTTCCCCCACTGGGGTGTCTGTTAAAATTTTACCCTCCTTTCAGCACTAGCTCACGTGCTACCCACCCCATGAAGCCTTCCCCAATGATCTTTCCCACAGCAGGGCTGAACAGAAGGAAGAGCGTGTCATGCCGACTGAATGGCCCCACATACACATGTTCAGGTAGGGGTGGTGGCCTTCTCTTCTCCCTAGTTTGAGACCAGATGTTTCACCTCATTTGGCTTCACAAACTCCAACTTGAAAACGTGTTTATATATAGTTGTTCAGGAAATGTGTCTTGTTGACTAATGAGTGGCACAGAAGTGCTACAGAAGTGCCCCAGAGTGGCACAGAAGTGCTACAGAAACTCAAAGAGTCGAGAGTTTATCCCGAGCAAAGGTGGTTTGGAAAGGCTGGCCAGGGAGGTGAGATTTGATTTGCTTTACAGGATGGATGACTCTCTGGTGGTAGCCAAGAGGTGGGGAAGGGGCATCCGTGGGGGCCAAGAAAGACCAGCGAGTGTTCAGAAATGTGGGCAGAATTAGAGCCTCTTAGACGTATTAACAGAAATAACTAGTAATGTTGAGTATTATACTTTACTTGAAGTATCTCATTTAATCTTCACAACAGCTATATGAGGTGTCTGCAGCTGAGGAAACTGAGATACAGAGAAGCGGCTGTGACTTGTTCAAGGAAATGTATCTGCTAAGTGAGGAGCCAGGACACAAACTCGGGTGCCTGGAGCCTGCACTTCTAGCCCCTGTGATGTGTTGCTGTTGTGCTCGGCGAGGTGCCTGAGAAGCAGACGATCTAGCTTCCTTCCTGTGCAGAAATCTCAGACTGTCTCATTTCTGGGAGAATAAAACATCTAGACCCTAGCAGGTGTACAATTAAAAGTTTTGTAAGAAAGAAGGATTGAAAAATGAGATCGGGACCATATGCGTGTTGAGTATAGAGTTGGATTTTAGCCTGTATTCAATGGAATTGAAAGGTTTTGTGCAGGGAAGTGATGTAATGAAAGAGGAGGATGTGTAAGATTAATCTTGTGGTGAATGTGCATTGACACAGGGGAGATCAATTAGACAGAAAAAAAAACTGTAAAGCAGACAAATGTTACTGGAACAGGCAGCTGAATCAGTCTGGGAAATGAGCAGAATGGCTTTTAGAGGATTCCAGGGCTTCTAGTAAGCTCTACTTCAGGTTTTTTTCTCCCTGCGCTTTTTGTAGCACTCTAAAATGGACTGGAAACAAAATCGATGACTTAGCATTTATTGTGTGCCTGCTGTATGCCGGGCATTGTGCTAGGTACTTAGAATAGTTGGAAAGATGTGTTCAGATGCTTCTAAGGCAGTGGTTCTCAGCCTGTGGGTCATGACCCCTTTGTAACAATGAAAATACATCGCAGCATTAGGAAGGTTGAGAACCACTGTTCTAAGGGATGGAGCAGCCAGAGGCACAGGCAGCTGTCCTCACCAGGAAGATTAGGTAGGAGATCAGGAGCAATATGGTCTCCTTGGTCACACATGAGCTGCAAGGTCTGAGGACATCACATATGGAGCCCGGGCAGACAGACTGCAGGCAGGCCATGCAGTAACCAGGGGGGTGTCCGAGGCTGTCTTGCAGAGCCTAAGTGGTGTACAACAGCCGCTTATTTCCATAACTTAGGAGAAAAGTACAACCTCAGTTGATGTAAGCAGACCAAAAGGTATAATGTATGAATGTGTTTTGGGGTGGCAGTGTCCCCTCACTAAGACTGGTTTGAACTTGATAGCAAGGCCAGATTTCTAATTTTCGATTTATTTATTTATTTTTTAGATAGTCTCACTTTGTCACCCTCAGTAGAGTCCCATGGCATCAATCTAGCTCAGAGCAACCTCAAACTCCTGGGCTCAAGCAATCCTCCTGCCTCAGCGTCCCCAGTAGCTGGGACATGGTACCCCAGTAGCAGGTGCCTGCCACAATGCCTAGCTATTTTTTAGATACAGGGTCTTACTCTTGCTCAGGCTGGTCTTGAACTCATGAGTTCAAGCAATCCACCCGCCTCAGTGTTTCAGATTACTAGGATTACAGGTGTGAGCCACTGCGCCCAGCCTCAGGCCAGGTTTCTTCTTCAACCCTCAGAACTCTGTTTCTGCTCTAAGGTGGTTCCTCCTGTGGACAGGTGTGTGGAGCACAGTATGGGGCCAGCTGTCACGCTTCTCCAGAGCTCTCAGTCATGAATCTCAGCCAGCTCAGCTGCCTTGTTTTCTAGCAGCCTGTTGTGCCTCAGTCTGCAAGGCTTTGTCCTGTAGGTCTTTCTAGTGGGACAGCTGGACAGAAAGCATGTGGTTAAGGTGGGGGTGTCTGTCCTCTTCCTCCCAGGTGCTAGCCGGGATGAACATCTACCCCTCTGAATTTGAAAACATCAAGGAGGAATACAACGTGCGTGGCTACCCCACCATCTGCTACTTTGAGTAAGCCCCCGCCACCCTCCCAAAGCTGTTTCTGCCTGAGGGCTTTTGCATCCTCAGCTGAGCCACGTTGCTTCTTCACGTCCCACAGGAAAGGCCGGTTCCTGTTCCAGTATGACAACTATGGGTCCACAGCTGAGGACATTGTGGAGTGGCTGAAGAAGTAAGTCCAGCGCCGGCCTCAGGGGGTATGTGCCCAAAGGGAGGGACATCTTCTAGGTGACAGGGGGCCCCTCGGTGTGGGCTCTGGCTGGGGCCTGGGGAGGAGAAAGAAGAAGGGAGAGAAGCTGGCCACACTGCCCACACAGCCGTTTCTGGGTTGCAGTGGGGACCTGAGTTTAGGTTGCAGCAGGTAAGGGTACTGGATATGACTTTGGGCAGATGAGTGGACCCTAACTGGTTATGCTGGGTGGGAAATCTGTCTTCCCTACCTCCTATCTCTACAGCCTGTAGCTGAGGAGGTGGCGTACCTATCAGCTGTCCTCAAAAAGTCAGGGGTTTTCTGAACTCTTCCCCAGGATTGATCTGATGCACAGAGATGTTTCTTTCCCAGCATGTTAGGTTGGGGAGAGGTTCCACTTCAAGTCTCTTTGAAAATGGAACTGTCAGTTGACTGCTTTCTTCAAACACTGTATTAGGGGCTACGAAGCTACTAAGAAATATACTGATGCCTTAGATTTGCAGAGTACTGCACTAATCCCCCACCCCACCCTACTTCATAGCAACCTGTGGTCCCCACTTTATAATGTGATTGGTCCCATCACATCAAACCCCACCACCTTTCAGGACTTCCCCATCACCTGGAATCCCCACCTGGCACCTGCCTTGTTGTCCTGCCTGACCATATCACCGTTTCCACCTGTCTAAACCTTACCTACACTGTCAGGATGGCCTGCCAGGGTCCCCTTCTGTAAGCCTCCCCAGGCCTCCCGGCTGAGTCTGCACCCTCCTCGCTCTGCCCTGTGTGAGTAGTGAGTTTAGAACTCACCAGCCCCTCCTGGTTTGTGGTTGTTTGTGCATAGGTCTTGGAATAACAACAGCTAGCCATCTGGGGGGATCTACTTTGTGGCTGACGCTATTCTAAGCACTGTCTGTGAATTCCTATTTAACCCTTCTAAGAGCACTATAAGGAAGTTTTCACTGTTCTTATTTTATGGACAAGGTCAGTGAAGCACAGTGAGGAGGGTCATGCAACTGAGGCCCAGTAGCAGGGCCGGGACAGGTCCCTGCCAACCCCACCCCCAGCACCTGCTGCCAGCTCAGTGGATGTTTGCTGACTCATTACATTAGGGACACAATGCTCAAGCCCCAGGGTTAAAGATAATGAGGTTGAAGTATAAATTTCAGAATGGTCGAGAAGGGTGAATTTTGTACCAAACCTCCCAAATCTAAGCAAACTGTTAGATTTCTAAAGGCTGTAAATCTCAGTCTTCTGTTCCACTGACTCTCCGGGGCACAAGTGCTAGCACCATGTTTGCATCCCTCTTCTGTTTCTTGGAAGCATTTTCACGTCTCTTCCATCAGCTCCCTTGTTTCCAGGCTGCTCCCCACTATCATGTGTTCATTGCCTTAACCTAGGCCTGTGCTCTCCTGTTCTCCTTTTTCATTTAATAATGAGAACCTCCTTTTCTCCAGCCAGACACCTCTCACTCTGCTTTGGGAGAAGGTCTTAACAAATAGCAATCTCGTTTGTCACCAAAGCATAAAATCTGTGTGTTCCCCTCCCCTTGTCTAGCCTTCTCTGGTTTCAAAACACCCTCATATTTTTTTGAAGAATAAGGTTTATTTTTTTTTTCAGTGTTTAGAATTCCCTGCTAACCCTAGACAAAGGGAGCTTATCAATGGGCTGTTGTCTCCCAGTGTGGGAGGGTCTGGAGTCTGCTACCCTGTCCTTCCACACCTCTCCTCTTGGCAACTCCCCCACCACAGTTCCCTAACAGATGCTGCTCTGACCAGCCTGCACCCCATGGCTACCCTTAGATTCCTGGCCTGATCTGGTGGCCCATGCATTCTACCTCCAGCCCCCTTTGTCCACCTCCTACCCGTGGGAAGGAGCCTTTGTTAACACCCTGTTCAACTATAGTCTCCAGGGTGAGAAGGGCAGTGGGAGGAAGGAAGGAAAAGGAGAGATCTGGGTCTCCCCGAAGTCCTCTCCCAGCCACCTACAAATCTCTGTGTCTGGCTGCACAGGGCAGGGTTGGGGGCTGCTCCTCCCAATTTGGCCAGGGACAGGGAGGTGACCTCCTGAAGGACAACTGGCAGTGTTGCTCTGCTACAACCAGCTTAATTGTTTAAAAT
>NW_003853575.1:0-2903 GCF_000181295.1 Otolemur garnettii
TCTGTGACATCACACCCAGCTGAGCCACAGATGAGGGCTGGAAGATTGGGGTGAGTGGCTGAGAGGGGGGTAGGTCACTCTCTTCTTCTGTCCCTAGGACATGGCAGACGCCTTGGCCTGTGGCTCCAGCTCCCCGGCCGAGATACTACAGTGCCTTCGGCAGAAGGAAGGAGAAGAGCTGATCCTGACCTGGAAGAGGGTGAGCCCACCCTGCTGGGGCCAGTGCCAGGCCATGGCACAGAGGGGTTGTGTTCACCTCCTGTGGGAGCAGAGGGGCAGTTTGCTCCTAGGTGAGGCTTGGGACAATCAGGCATGACAGGAGGGGCTAAAAGGCCCAACTAGGCCTGGGGACAAGAATGAAAGGTGACTCCCAGCCATCAGGGCAGGCTCTGTCGTCTAGAGAAGAGACCTGCTTAGAACTGTTAGTGTCCTGGTCTCCTGACTCCCCCTGGGCCCCCTAACCTTGGTGATCTCCATCTCCCCACTTTCCCTCAAGGCTTAGGCACTCAGGCACACAGCTAGGTGCACCCTGGGTTCCTTTCTTAGAGGCTGGGTCCTGACTTGAGGGTCTCCCACCTTCCTTTCTCCTGTAGAAAACTACTCTGACTGCTTTCACTGTCGATGGCATCTTCTTTCCCAAAAGCCCCAAAGAGCTCCTCAATGAGAAGCAAGTCCACTCTGTGCCTGTCCTCCTGGGTTTCAACAATGACGAGTTTGGCTGGCTCGTCCCCAGGGTGAGTGTCCTCCAGCACCTGTGCCCTTGAAGCCTCTGCCCCAACCTGTCTTCCCAACCCATCTTTTTTCACCTAAGTGTGAGCTGAGCACTCTGATTCTCATTTCAGAGGTGAGGAAGCAGAGGCCCTGAAAGGTTTGGGAGACTTGCTCAAGGTCACCCGGCTACATTTTCACAAAGCAAGAAATTCTGTTTGGGGATGAAGCTTTTGCACAGACTGGCCTTGAGGGCATGGCTGATCCACATCATACTGTATTCCTGCCTTGGTGTCTGGTTTACACATCAGGCTCTGTTAGTGTGACTCTGTGCCTGAGAGACTGACTACCTAAGACTCTCATGTCTCAGACACCAAGCCACTGGTGACCTCACAGACCAAATACCCTCCAGTCCCTTCTTGGTGCACAGAATGCCCATAAGGGGCAACATCGTGCTTTCATCCTGAGCATCTTGTAATTTCATTCTCACTCTCCTACCCATTGATCATTTTGAATGGCTGCAAACTCTTCCACGAAGAGAGGGTCCCATCTTAATGTTCCTTCATTTAGGTATTTGGGCAGCTTCTAATTTTTACCACTGACGCATTAGTGCAGTGAACAACTCGGTATCCACAGCTATTGTCCTGGCTTTTGGAGGGCCATTTGCCTGCTATATAAGAGGCTCATACAATCTTGACACTCAGGACAAAGCTCATGGAAGTGGCCAGGCCAGTGCCTAGACTCTGGCATGCAGCCTTGTCCCTCACACTGTCTACCTGGAGTTATATGTGCCACAACAAGGGAGACCCAAGCAGGCTGCCTCTGAGACCTGGGAAAACCTGCCTGAGGTGACATGCTGTGCCCAGACTTGGAGCCAAGGTTGTTTCTCAGGAATGGGCTCAGAGGGCAACAGGCATTGCTGTGGGCATGAGCACAGTACAAATGTGTCAGCTCAATATCTATGGTGGCCAGGTGCGGTGGGGGGCCTGTAGTTCCTTGTACTCTGGAGGCAGAGGTGGCAGGATCCCTTGACCCCAGGAGTTTGCTACTGCACTGCAAACAGCCTCGGTGTCCAGCCTGTCTTTAGGGGGGGAAAAAAAAAAAGAGGGTCCGAGGCCTGTAGCTCAAGCGTGGCTAAGGCACCAGCTACATACACCAGAGCTGGCGGGTTCAAATCCATCCCTGGCCTGCCAAACAACAATGATAACTACAACCAAAAAACAGCCGAGCGTTGTGTCATGCGCCTGTAGTCCCAGGTACTTGGGAGGCTGAGGCAAGAGAATTGCTTAAGCCCAGGAGTTGGAGGTTGCTGTGAGCTGTGATGCCACAGCATTCTACGCAGGGCAAGAGCTTGAGGCTCTGTCTTAAATAAATAAATAAATAAATAAACAAAAGTTCTTGGGGACAGTTTTAGCCATGGATGCAAAATAATTCATACCCCTTATGGGAACCTCTCTACTGTTTACATATTGCTGCTGACACGGCACTGTCAGACATCACTATGCCAGTTTAAATTGCCACCAGCAACTTGAGCCTATAAACTTTTTGCAACCTTACCAGCATTTGCTGACCATAATTTATATTTTTTAATATGTCATCTTTATTGAGATATAATTTATATAAACTTCACCCTCGTATAGTGTACAGTTCAGTGATTCTTAGTGTGTTTACGAAGTTGCGTGACCATCACCACCATCTTACTGCAGAACCTTTGCATCATTCTAAAAAGCAGGCCCATACCCAGTCTCCCTCCCTCTGACCCCGGCCTCCACGAATCTACTGTCAACTTTATTGATCTTCCTATTCTGGGAAATTCCTGAATCATACACATGTGGCTTTTTGGGTCTGACTTTTATCACCAAACTTGGCGTTTTCATGGTTCATCCGTGTTATAGCAAATATCAGTATTTCTCTCCTTTTTGTGGCTGAATAGACCACCACATTTCGCTTATCCATTCAATTGCTAGTCAGCATTTGGTCTGTTTCCACCTTTTTTGCTATTAATGGATAGTCATGGATGACTATTTATGCACAATTTTAAAAAAATACATGTATTTCATTCATTCCCGTTGGTCACAGATGTTGGTTGTGTAATGGAGTCTTATTTTGATTTGCATTTTATCAAGTACGGCTTCATTCTTTTATTTCAGCATGCGCTGAGGGATTTGCATTTCTTTAATGGCTAAAAATGTTGA
>NW_003853575.1:3024-4356 GCF_000181295.1 Otolemur garnettii
TTTTCTTATTGAGTTGTAGGAGTTCTTTATTTATTCTGGATACCAGTCCCTTATGAGATATCTGATGAGCAAATTTGAAAATATTTGTCCCACTGTGCTTCCACTCTGTGGGTTGTCATTTCCTCTCTCTCTGTCTCTTTTTTTAAAGAGACCAGGTCTTACTTTGTTGTTCAGGTATTGCCCAGGCTGGATTCAATTGGAGGCTTATCTCAATTTGGGTCTGTGGCCTTGTGAATTTGGCCACACTTGGCTCTGTAATGAACTTATGGGCACAGGACTGGGAACAGTCTCCTGACCAGGGCTGGAAGTGAATTGGAAATGGTAGTCCAGCTCTACTGAAAGGGCTTTGGCGTGTCCCCACAGGGTTGGGGTTTACTGGATAAGATGGAGCAGATGAGCCAGGAGAACATGACGGACATCTTGAGGCCCTTCTTGATCAGTCTGGTGAGACAAGGGGCAAGAGGGAGGTGACCAATGAACATCCCACCCAGCACAGAGTCTGCTCCCACCCCTGCTCCCACAGCCCCCCACATATCACCACACCCTTGGTCCAATTGCTAAACAATAGGAATGCCTTGGACATGAGTCATTGTAGTTCTCAAAGGAAAATTATCATCGTCATCACCACCAACCACCCCTGTCATGGTACAGAGTGCCCGTTAATGAGCATCACTCTAGCTTGGCGCCCGTAGCTCAGTGAGTGGGGTGCCAGCCACATGCACTGAGGCTGGTGGGTTGGAGCCTGGGCCGGGCCTGCTACACAACAATGACACAACTGCAATCAAAATATAGCCAGGCGTTGTGGTGGGTGCCTATAGTCCCAGTTACTTGGGAGGCAAGAGAATCACTTAAGCCCAAGAGTTTGCTGTGAGCTGTGATGCTACAGCACTCTACTGAGGGCCACAGTTTGAGACTGTCTCAAAAAAAACAAAAATGAGCAGACTCTGTGCCAAGGATGGTGGTGTGCTGAGCCCTAGGAAAGACATTCATCTCCAATAATCCTCATTGCATCTCTGTGACGTTACAGATTAGGAAACTGAGGCTCAAACTTTCCCAGTAGGTAAGGGATAGAGTTTGAACCAGCTCTGTCTGATCCCAGGGCCTCAGCTGTCAGATATGGAGCCAGGTGGGCCTGGGTCCAATACCAGCCCTTTCCACTTGCCCAGGTGTCCTAACCCCTCTGAGCCCATTTCTTCACCAAGAAATGGATGTGGCTCGGCGCCTATAGCTCAACCGGCTAAGGCGCCAGCCACGTACACCTAAGGTGGCAGGTCTGAATCCCCAGTCCAGACCCGCCAAACAACAATGATGGCTGCAACCGAAAAAAAAAAT
>NW_003853575.1:4378-6068 GCF_000181295.1 Otolemur garnettii
GGGCGTTGTGGCGGGCACCTGTGGTCCCAGCTACTTGGGAGGCGGAGGCAGGAGACTCGCTTGAGCCCAGGAGTTGGAGGTTGCTGTGAGCTGTAACGCCAAGGCACTCTACCCAGGGGGACAGCTTGAGGCTCTGTCTCAAAAAAAAAAAAAAAAGAAATGGATGTGATACTTTCCACTCACCTCAGTTGTTGTGAGAACGAGACTGAACATTGCATTTGAAGAGTCTACCTGGAAGCTGGTACCCAGGAGGAACTCAATGTTTGTGCTCTTCCCTTCTTTGGAAGCCCCAGAGGCCTCCACATTCACGTAACTTCATCGCTACTTTCTGGAGCTGTGGGGTGTCCCCATCATTTGCTCTGTCACTTATGTCCCCATTAATGTCCACTGAACATGGAGCACCTGCTTCCAGGCCACACTCCCTGCTGACACCTCACTCAGGAAGCCAAACAACCCTGCTAGTCAAGGACTGACTTTCAGACAGACTCAGCCAAACTGTCAGAGCTCACATAGCCAGGCAGTGGTCCCAGAGCTGAGATCTGACTCCAAACTTGAGCTTATCCTGCTCAGCACCACCTACGACTCCCAGGGAGGCAGAGCGGCAGTTGGCCGCCTGGAACATGAGCCTTAAACATGAGGGAAGCCATGCTGGAGGGGGTGGGGCTTCTTGGGAGGATCAGCCACAGCTGTAGGAACTGAGTAGGCCTGTGCCTGTCCCCCTGCCCCAGGATATACCCCTTGAAATGACAGCCACCATCATAGATGAATACATAGACAGAGACTCAGATGCACTAGCCAAACGCCATGGCTTCCAAGAATTGATGGCGGACATATTGATCACCTTCCAGACCTTTAATTTCTCAAGAAACCTCCGAGGTAAGCCTATCCCTGGCCACTTTCCATTCTGACCTCGTAGCTGGGTCGTCACAGAGGGTATGGCTTCTGTTGGGTCAGTTTCCCCTCATTTCTTGTGCCCCCCACACACCCTGCTGCTCCCTCAATTCTGCTTTCTCTGGGATTTAGCATCATAGCAATGAGAAGTGTGTCTGTCAGGGCACTTTGCTTAGGAGAAAACTGAGGTTCAGAGAGGTGCAGTGACTTGCCAGAGGTCACGCAGCACAGCCCATCACTAATTCTCAGGATTCCATTCAATCGACTGGGGAGTTCCTCCTCTTTGAGTGCTTCTCCTGGGATAAAAGTCTTGTTTCTGGGTGGCACCCGTAGCTCAGTGGATAGGCGCCAACCACGTACACCAAGGCTGGTGGTTCAAACCCAGCCCAAGCCTGCTAAACAACAATGACTACCTCAACAACAACAAAAATAATAATCATAAATAAATAAAAATGGCCGGGTGTTGTGGCGGGCACCTATAATCCCAGCTACTTGGATGCAGAGGCAAGAGAATCGCTTGAGCCCAAGAGCTTGAGGTTGCTGTGAGCTGTGATGCCACCACACTCTACCCAGGGCGACAGCTTGAGTCTCTGTCTCAAAATAAATAAATGAATAATAAGAAAAATAAAAAGAAATCTTGTTTTTTCTGAGCCTGGTGGCAAGATACCTCATCCCTGCTGCCTCAGTTTCCTCCTTTGAGAAATGGAGATAATAATAGAATCTAAGCCATGGGGTTGTTATGAGGATGAAATAAATGATGACACAAAGCACACGGCACATGCTTGACACCTAGCAAGTG
>NW_003853576.1:0-3633 GCF_000181295.1 Otolemur garnettii
GATTTTGGAGTATGTTCCATGGACTGAAGAGTAAAATGTGTATTCAGATTTGTTTGGATGAAATGTTCTGTAGATGTCAATTAGGTTCAAAAGATGAATAGTTAAATTTAAATCTAAAATGTCCTTGCTAAGCTTCTTATTGGAGGATCGATCCAACACAGTTAAGGGAGTGTTAAAATCTCCGAGTATGATAGAGCTGGGAGAGATCAAGTTGCTCATGCCTGTTAGAGTATTTCTTATAAATTGAGGTGCATTCTGCTTGGGTGCATAGATATTGATAATTGAAATCTCATCATCTTGGGTAATACCCTTGACAAATATAAAATGGTCATCCTTATCTTTGCTTATTTTTGTTGGTTTAAACCCTAACCTATCTGCAAATAAAATTGCAATACCTGCTTTTTTCTGGTTTCCATTTGCTTGGAATATGGAAGACCATCCCTTTAACCTGAGTCTGTATTTATCTTTTAAAGTAATATGTGTTTCTTGTATACAAAAGATATCTGGTCTGAGTTTCCGTATCCAATCAGCCAATCTGTGCCTCTTTAAAGGGCAGTTTAGACCATTCACATTGATTGAAATTATTGAAAGACCTGGTGAGATATTGGTCCTTGAATTGCTCGAAAGTCCAGTAGACATTTTTAATCCTTTCACCACTGTGGAGGTTGAAATTTGATCAAAAGTTTCTGGGTGAGTTTACTTTTGTAGTGGGGGATTGCAATGATTATTATGGAAGATAGGTTTGAGAATTTCCTGCAGAGGTGGTTTAGTTATAGGAAATTTAATCAACATGTGGATGTCATTAAAGAATTTAATTTCTCCATCATAGATGAAACTCAGTTTAGCTGGATATAGGATCCTGGGTTGGAAGTTGTTTTGCTTTAGGAGATTAAAAGTTGCTGCCCATCCTCTTCTGGCCTGAAAGATTTCAGCAGGAAGATGTGCAGTCATTCTAATACTCTTTTCTTTGTAGGGTATGATTTTCTTGCGTCTAACTGCTTTCAGAATTTTTTCTTTCATATTAACTTTAGTGAATTTAATTATGATGTGCCTGGGGGATGTCTTGTTTGGGTTGAGTCATGCTGGGGTTCTGAAACTATCTATTATCCGAATTTCAGAATCTCTTGGGATGTCTGGGAAATTCTCTTTCAAAATTTCATGAAGAAGAGCCTCTGTGTTTTGTGAGGCAGCTTCATCGCTTTCAGGGATTCCTATAAGGTTAATATTAGTTTTCTTCGAATTATCCCAGAGCTCTCTAAGAGAAAGATCCGTTCTTTTTTTCCATTTTTTTTTCATCCTTGCACTCTTGGGCTTGTTCAAAGGCTTTGTCTTCAATGTCAGAGATCCTTTCTTCAGTCTGTTCCACTCTGTTACGAAGAGATTCCACTGTGTTTTTCAAATCTTTGAGGGCTGTGACCTCTTGTCTCAAAGTTTCAAAATCTTTGATCATTTTATCTTTGAAATTGTTGAATTCTTAAGCCATCTTTTGAATAATTTCTTGGGACATCTTTTGAATAATTTCTTGAGACATTTTTTGAATAAATTCTTGAAGTTCTAGCTCTTTCCTTTCTTCCATTCTATTAATCTTGTTTACTATCCACATTCTGAACTCAATTTCTGTCATCTCAGCCATCTCTTTATGGGTTGGATCTTCAGGTACCTCTGCCATGTCCTTCCTTGGTGGGGGGGGGTTGATCTACTCTGGTTATTCCTACTACTGGAGTTTTTCTGTTAACTCCGCTCCATGCTGGATTTACTCCGTTTGGCTAGGTGAGCAGGTAAGAGGAAGTTGGGTTGGGGGCTCCAGGAGTAGTATTTTACTGGTCTTTTTGGGCAAAGGCTGGGACTGGTTTCTGTATCTTTTCCCCTAGAGCTTTGCCAAGGATGCATATAATGCTATGGTCTGAGAGCCTGGGGGCCTGTGTGTCTCTATCTTGTTTTCGGCTGGTATCTGTTCTACCTTAGAAAATCAATTACTCTGAGTTAAGATCTCGACTGTGGAGAGTGATATCAGTGATTAAGTCACCCCTCCCCTTACTGGCAATGGTTGGGAAAGGAAAACCACCCCTTCCCTCAGCCACACCCCCAGGGTATCACGTTAGATAGTTCTCAGGTGATTGGCCCAGTTCAAATGATCTAAGTCAAGTGTCCCAGTCAACACAAATCTCAAGTGGGGGTGTTCAAGAGGTCTCTGGCAACTGTACAGCAGGGATCTTCTGGCAGCTCAGGTATGACCTGCTCCAGTATTCTGTGGGGTCAGAGGGAACTTCCCAGCAAATAAAATATTCTAGGGAGGTTGATGCCTCCTACCCCACCTTGTACCTTTGTCACACCCAGTCACTGGAGACTCCACAGGGCTGTAACCCAGTTTCCCAATAAGCGAATATGGCAGGGCTTTGTGTCTGCCAAAATCATAGTAGAGCCAATGCCAGCTCCACTCAGTTACTGCTCTTCGACCCCTGCCAGCAAAGGGAACTGAGGCTTGACTGTCTTAGGCACTCAGTGACAACTGGAGAATGTTCTACCTGAAGACAATTTAGGCCTGAGAAAATCCAGAGAGCATCAGAGATTCTCCCTTGACCACCAGTTGATTTGCCCAAATCCAGAGATCCAAACGTATTGACCTGATCAGTACCCACTCTCTGGTTGGAAAGATCACAAGGTCTCCAGCAACTAAGTAATAGGAGTCTACTGGTGTTATAAGTGTGGCTCACTCTGATGCTCTGAGGAGACAGAAAGGCCTGTTCAGTAGACAATTTGGAGTAAGGAGGCTGATGTCTCTTTCCCCTCCTTACTTGCCCGTCGCCGCCGGACTCTGGTAAACTCAGTCTCAGTTAACCCCTCTACTAATTTCTGTTAACCCAGACTCTGTAACCCAGTCCTGTCCAATAGGCAAGTGAGTCAGGGTTTTGTGCTATCAGAGTCCAGATAAAGTCAATGAGTTTGTCAGGGTTTTGTGCCTGCCAGAGTCCAAGTCATGTCAATGCCTTCTCCACTCGGCAACCACTCTTTGTGGCCAGCCAGCAGAGATAGCTGAAGCCTATCTGCCTCAGGTACTCAATGGGAGCTGGAGAATATTCCACTTGGGCTAAATCTAAACCTGGAATTTGTTTTCTTGAATTCGTGGTTTGCCTCGGAGGGGAAGACGTGCGTTTATCTATCTCGTCTCTCAGCTCATCTCCCCACCTTCAGTTTCATTGGGTTCTTCTGGTGGTTGTCTCTCCCCCTGAACTGAAGTTTGTGTTGAAAGTTAGCTCCAGTCAGCTCTCGTCCTCTATTCCTCCAAATTCTTATTGAATGTGAAAATTTAGTTAGGGAATATAGCCAGCCCAGGGATTTAGCAAAGTACAAAATACATCGAAACCAAGCGGACAAATAAACAGACTAAAATGCTACCAGACACACAAGCATACCAATGCCCAGATACTCAGCAACAAGTAAACAAACAGACAAGAAAAGAAAACAAAACAACAGACAAACCAGCCAACTAACAGACCAAAAAAAAAAAAAAGAAAGAAAGAAGAAGAAAAAAATAGCAGTAATAAAAGATAACCACAGAAATGTTGGTGATAAAATGATAGAGCAAACAAATAGCAAAACAAACAAACAAAGAAGAAAGAAAATAAAAAATAT
>NW_003853576.1:3913-6048 GCF_000181295.1 Otolemur garnettii
ATATATATATACATATATAAGGAGAATCTTTGCTGGCAGGTTGCCCAGATTCTCCCTACAACAGTTCCCACAAAGTGTTGGGTGTCTTGGATTAGCTTCAGATGCTGAATGGCAGGCTGCAGGTCAGACTGAGTTCTCTGCGCTTCTGGGAGAGGTGTTATGCAGATGCCATTTTTGGAGTTTTACATTACAGCTGGTTCCTGGCTGGCTGCCCACTCCTATCTGTCCTCCAAACTCGGGACACGAGTCCACACTTTGCCAGACTTTCACTCAACTCCTAATTTCCCCTCGAACAGAAAACCGTTGTGGTCTGAGGGAAAAGAGCTGGGTGCTCCTTGTGTGTTCTGCGTTCAGTTTATTTCCCATGGGGGAGGGGCCATGGCACATTCAAAAGATTTTTCAGTGTTTGTAGGAAGGGAACCGATTCCCTGCACTCAACTCCTAATTTCCCCTCGAACAGAAAACTGTTGTGGTCCAAGGGAAAAGAGTTGGGTGACTCTTGCATGTTCTGCGTTCAGTTTATTTCCGATGTGGGCGGGGCTGCGGCTGCGGCTGCTGCCATTGCAGCGGCTGCCGCCATTGCAGCTGCGTGTTCAAAAGATTTTTCGGTGTTTGTAGGAAGGGAACCAACACCCCCTGCGGGTTGCCACATCAGTGCAACTCCACACAGACTTCCAAAATTACAGGATGGATCGGTTCCTAAGCAGAGTCCCTTCCCCTCAAGTTTCTGTCCAAATGCCTGGATCCCAACACCCCATACTGGGTCCAAATGTCTCCCATTTCTGGCTCGGGGAGGCGGAACAAGATGGCGGAGGAGATGCATCCCTGAGTCAACTCTCCTGGTGGTTTCAGGTGAGAGTGGACCTGTGGGATCTCTTCTGCATGGATTTCTTGCGTGGATAAGCAGTGCAGAGTGAGCAGCAAAGAGCTGAATTGCTGGATTGGAAGTGTAGCTCAGAACTGCGGTGTCAGCCAGAAAAAACTCAGGGCAGCAGCTGAAATGGCGCCATCTGCCACCTGTGGTGCCAGGTCTGCGGCTTAGGTCGCAGAGATTGCTTTCTGAGAGACAGAAACCGATCCCTCCCCCAAGAAAGGCTCCTGTGCCCAATTCGCGGGGAGTTTGCATGTCTCGCGGAGAGTGTGGTGAGGCATGGATTCCCCGGGCAGAATTTGGTGGCCAGAAACGGGAGACATTTGGACCCAGTTTGGGGTGTTAGGGATCCAGGCATTCAGACAGAAACTCAAGGGGAAGAGACTCTGCTTGGGAACCAATCTATCCAGTAATTTTGGAAGTCTGTCTGGAGCTGGACTGACACGGTGACCAGCAGGGTGAATCAGTTCCCATCTTGCAAACACTGAAAAGTCTTTTGAACATTCTGCTCCAGCGGCAGCAGTTATAACCCCTCCCCCATCAGAAACAAACTAAATTCCAAGGGCAAAAGGAGCACTCTAGCTCTTTTCCCTCAGATCACATAAATTTGTTTGAGGGGAAACCAGGAGTTGAGTGCACGGAATTGGTTCCCTTCCTACAAACACCGAAAAATCTTTTGAACATCCCACGTGACAGGCTGCGACAGCAGCAGCTCCGGCTGTGGCCATAGCCCCTCCCACTTTGGAGAAAACTGAACACGACCGCAAAAGGGGCGGCCCCAGCTTTTTTCCTTCAGACCACAATGGTTTTCTGTTCAAGGGGAAATTAGGAGTCGAGTGAAAGTCTGGTGAAGTGCACACTTGTGTCCCAAGTTTGGAGGACAGATAGAAGTGGGCTGCCAGCCAGGAACCAGATGTACTGTAAAACCTCCAAAATGGCGTCTCCATAACACCTCCCCCAGAAGCGCAGAGAGCTCAATATGATCTGCAGGGAGGCTTCCGGCATCTGAAGTTGATCCAAGACGCCCAACACTCTGTGGGAACTGTTGCAGGGAGAATCTGGCATCCTGCCAGCAAAGATTCTCCATATTTTTTTTTTTCTTCTTTTTCTTTTCCCCCATTTTTGGTATAAGCGTAGGGACCACTCACAGCGCCACCTGTTGTCTAGAAAATATACTGCAGCACAATTATATATATATTTTTAAACCGGAAACCAACCGCATTGAAAAAGAGACTTGTTTGTATATACTCAAAAAAAAAAAAAA
>NW_003853577.1:0-6047 GCF_000181295.1 Otolemur garnettii
AGAGAATCGCTTGGGCCAAAGAGTTTGAGGTTGCTGTGAGCTGTGATGCACTCAACCCAGGGCAATGGCTTAAGATTCTGTCTCAAAAAAAAAAAAAGTTGATTTAGTAGTAAGAGAGAACATTTGTGAAAACTAGACTTCTTGACAAATTTGTGAATGCTTTCTAGATGCACATCACACAAATGAGTAGCCTTTAAAATGCAATCAGCCAGCCTGTCAACTTCTTTGACTTACAAAGATAGTTGCCGCCGAGAATGTATGTTTCCCAATACACTGGAAAACTGAGGGGAGTCTGAATAGGAGCTAAGGAGACAGCATGGGCTACGTGTTCTGTGAAGAATTACGGCCAGCCAGGACTTAGCAGAAGCAGCAGTGTACAAAGCATACATTTCTACACGCGAGGTTGTGTGGGGGTTAGTTATTTAGAATGGAAACTTTTTGAATACATTTAGTGGCTAAGGAAACAAGAATTCATAGAACGAGATAAATTGGAGATACAGGAGGTAGAAGAGCCAGACGATGGAGTTCCAGAGGAGACAGAGGTGGGGCCCAGAGCCGGGTGGAGGAGCTGGCTTTGAGCATCTTTGTCCTTGGAGACTAAGGCAAAGCTGGTATGGGTGAGCCTAAGTATGAGTTCCGGAATTAAGAGCAATGTTGCAATAATGATGATAATAATAAAGAATGATGTTGCACATAGCTTCTGATCAGAAAAGACAAGAGATTACCATCCTTCTGGACATGGATATTAAGGCAATCCAAGATTTTCTTAGCTTTTTTAGATAGCAGATCACTTTTCCTTAGGGAATAGTATAATATAGAGGTCAATGACAAGGATTCTGGCATTTGATTTAAACCTTGGCCTGTTCACTTACTCGCTGGGGAACTTTAGTCAAGTTAGCTACAATTCTCAGTTTTCTCAAAAATAAAATGGAGAGGAAAGTGATACTATAGCTACCTCATAGAATTACCATGATAATTAAATGAGATAACTAAATAATAACCATTTGAGAAATGTTAAATGTTCTTTTGATTGCCAATATTGCAGTAAATTAACATGAATAAATAGTTTATAGGGTGCTGTTGAGAAAATGTCCCCCATTCTATCTGTGTACGGTTAATATTTTAGACTCAGAGGTGGGACTTTGATTTAACCCCATTGATTACTGCAGGTTAGATTTATTTTATTTTTCCATTCTCCCAAGATCCTCTTGAGTTCTGACTCCATCATGCAATGTATTTATCATCCTCTCCAGCCTGTGTACTCTGTGAATCACGTAAGAGTCCCATGACACCACTGCTAATGAAATATTAGATAACCATTTTCACTTTTGTCCTTACTGACACATCCTTAATTTGGCTCTACTGTAGCAGTGGAGCCAGTGAAGGTCCTTGATCTCCCAGCACCACTTGCAGCTAGAGGTGGTCATGTGATATAGTTCTGGCCAATGATGTAAAAGCAGAAGTCACTGTGTGGGCATCCGAGTAAGCTTATTACAGAGGCCAGATACATGAGAATCAAAACCAGGTTCAAGAATGAGAAATAGGAAAGAAAAGTAGCCCAGCAACTCCTGTTTAATGAAATCTCTGTCACCAGATTTTGGTTACTTTTAGAGAATGTAATGTATATCTGCTACAGATGCCATCTATAGTCCTGTCTTAATATTTGGAGGGGAAAAGGAAACTTGAACAGAGCTAAGGATAAAATGCTATGGCACATCATTTCAAACCATCCTCCACACTGATTATTTTTACACTAGTCTATCGTACTTTGTAAAAGTTGTCATAGCAATAGGCAATTATTTCTATCTGTGTTAATTTTGCCCCCATTTTTGAGAGTATAGATTGTAATCTTATCTCCTTTGTAGTTGACACAGTACCTACCCCTATCCTGGGTGAATGGTAAGTATTCAGTATAGATTTGTAATACTAGAAGAGATTTTGCAGTGATCAATTTCTCACTGTACAGAAAAGGAAATGGAGTTCAGATGCCGTGTCCCAACTCAGGCATCCAGGAACTCCTAGAGCTGGGGCTCACACTCATATTCTCACAACCAGGGTGTACTGCACTACTCCACACAGTTTGAATAACTCACACAAACCTTCCCCTTGTATTATGTTTTCAATATCTCATTTTATTTTATCTTGAATTATATTTTTAACCTCTTAAATCTTCATGGGCATTAATGGGAGAATTACAGAAATATTGTGTTTTTCAGGTGAATATACTTTGGCTTTGAGTACCTGAGTGTTCTGCCCACAGAGAACCAGAATCAGTAAAGACAGCACACTTAAGAGCTTTTGCAACCTCTGGGGCTACTGTGCTATAAAGGAATCAGACTGATAAAGGTTCCCAAATTTCCTTCTGGGTTGGGATGGGTCACTTTGGCCCTACCCTTATTGTTAGTATCTCAGTAAGAATGGCTTTTCCCTGTTAACCGCTGTCATTCTTTTATTATTATTATTATTATTAAGTCATTTGTACATAGATCATAACTATATTTATGTCATTATGGGATTCAATGTGTTAATTATTTGTACAAATTGGAGTGCTATCATTCTTTTTAAGTGGAAAATAATTTGTAAGTTCCTCTTGGTGCCATGAAGTGGGACAGTCCTGGAACAAACGTTTCCTTGATATTTAATAACTCCCCAACTCCTTCCAACCGCTGCAGCTGCAACACGACAGGCACAGGGAAAGATTAGATACGGCACTTGCACCTGGCCAGCCATAAACTGCTTCTTAGTTGCATGCGAAGGTTAACAGGCCCAATTCCCTATTCTCCCTGGACCCAGAATATTGAAACATGAAAGAGAGCTGTAATTATTCATAAACAATAA
The DNA here is from genome assembly GCF_000181295.1 of Otolemur garnettii. Lineage (NCBI taxonomy): Eukaryota > Metazoa > Chordata > Mammalia > Primates > Galagidae > Otolemur > Otolemur garnettii. The sequence goes on from NW_003853577.1 coordinate 2,839, forward strand.
AAACCTCTGTAGAGTGTGTAAATGAATGAATTTATTTGCCTACTCCGAGTGGGAGCAGACATTTTCCAGGTTGTTGTCAACTTCAGGGCTGTGATTAGAAGTGCCTTCTTTCCCCCGTGTTCTTTGTATTTGGCTGTTGGACTAGGCTTTGTTTCCATCAGAGTGATGGGGCTGGACTCTTCATAGCAATCGCGTGCTTTGTGTGCTGTTAGTGGTCCAGATCTTTACAAACTAGGATCTTTTCTCTTTGTAACTTTGCCTTGGTACTTTCTGAGGCCCCTGCCTCCTCTTCTGTCTCTGTTCCAGGTTTCCTGACCCAGCCATGATCCTGAGGTGGGAGAAGTGTAGCTCAGCTTGGGAAATAAGGTGGAGCTGGGTGCATTTCATTGAGTTCTCGCCTTAATCATGATAAAGGGGATCCTGGTTGGCTCAAAGTGAGATTAAAATGCGTTTACAAGGCGGTGCCTGTGGCTTAAAGAAATAGGGCGCCGGCCCCATATGCCAGAGGTGGTGGGTTCAAACCCAGTCCCAGCCAAAAAAAAATATGCATTTACAGACTTCTACAGCCAGCTGCCATCTGCTTAGTTGCAATGTGGTAATGTGAGATCATTAACAAGAGAAAAAAACCCTAAAGACTCCACATTAGCAGATTATTTGAATGTGCTGCCTTCTTCCACAAACCCGCATGCTGTACACTTTTGTAACCAGTTTGTTATATAAGCATGATTCATTCTTAGAATTGAATGACTCCATTGACCATGGGAGGTCAGAGGCACACAAGGAACTTTGGTTGAAATGGAAACTTGTCATATGGGTGACACTTTCCACTCTTATTTCTAGTAGTTTCCAAACGTAGGAGAGGCTATTTTCTACCCTAAGAATAGTAGTTTTGTTTTAGTCTCAACTGAGAATTTCAAAAGGTGCCCTGAAAGCAGCATATTTTGTATTATTAATCATTACAATAGCTCCTTACACGTAAACATGGTAGTACATCTATTGCAATACATTGTTTATTCTGTCCTCAATAATACTTAGTGTAAATAAAGACTTCAGGACTCTTTCAAGTAACTCCAAGGCTTCCCAGAAGTTCAAGGTCCAACTTATAAATACAGTCACCCTTTGAAAGAGAGAATGACTCTTACAGAAGTATTTTAAAGAGAGGGCTATTAAAATCTTCCTGTGAAAACGTGCAGAATAAGATCCTCTGGTTTACCATATTCCACAGGACAAATGAAGACAAAGAGATTATATTCCATAGCGACCAATGAAGAGACCTTTTAACTTTCCATTAATAACTTTAATGATGATGCTTCTATTTAGCCAACCTGTGGATAGTGTATTTTTTAATGGAGCAACATAATTAGAGAAAATTCCTAATCAGCTCAAAGCTTTTTTATCTTCTTATAGTGCATAACCCTTAACCAAAAAAAATCATTGCATTAGCAACAGTGAACTACATTTGAAAATCTCTGTTTAGTAAAACTATAATACATTAAGTAAAATATAAAGTGTATGACCAGCAACCTAATTTAATTTTTATGAGATTATTAACATATACTGAGCTCTGATCTATAATTTTAAAATCATGTTCTCTCTACTTAGAACTATAAAATAATATTTATATAATTGGTTCCTTCATTTCCCCCTTTCAATTGAGATAAGCAGTAATTCCTAAAAGATCCTCCAAATCACATCTTAAAATACACAGCAGAATTCTAGGATAAATTATAGCCTTTTCTTCTCAAAAAAGTTTGGAGAAAAAAACACACTATATCTCATTTGCCACTAATCCTCAACTGCTAATCCTTGTTTGTGTTTTCTCCTTGGAGTCTTCTCTTCCTGATGAAGTTATATTTGGTTTGTAATCTAAAGACCTGATGTTTTCACTGGGTGAGAAGAAATGAGAGAATCAGCCTTACACTGAAGCCAAACTACTCCTGGGATAATCCTCTGCAGATAACAAATACCAGAAAAGCAAAGATAAACTTCACATGGGCAACTCCAAGGCTACACATCCCTAGGAGAAATACTGCAAGACTTCCCTGGGTGCCTAGTAACAAAAGCAATAGGGTCTACAGGCAGAAGAGATATACATTCCCAGGCAGAGTTCAAACAAGTTAAATACTGACCTGACCAAGCGGGCAGGGGACCTGATAACCTCTTCTGGCTGGGCTGCCCAAAGAGATCTGTGTAAGCCAAAGGCCAGACTACTGACATAAGTCCCATCACCCTGACAATATGCAGATGACTCGCCAATATCTAATGGCTACCCATCTATGAAGACCTTCCAGAATGGCAGCCATCAGGGCTTCATTCTCAGTCCTGTTCTAAGCACAGGGTTGCATTCTTCACATAGTGTCACACCTTCTTCCTTAAACCTCAGAGACGCCAACCCCCCTCCATAGAGTCCACCTCTGAGCCCACTTTTCCTGGATTTGCATCCAGGTGCAAATTCATATGTGTGAAGGGAATCCTTCTCCAAATGCAAATCTTTTTGCAAGGTCAGAATTCTTTTGCTATAGAACTGGAGGGGCTAGTCTCCAGAAAAATTTGCATTTTAACTGGCTATGATAGGCACAGCTATTGGTTCTAGAAATGAAGGGCCACAGAGGTCTTTACAAAATCAAATTAACAAACAAATGAGATACAAATATACTCTAGTAACTGTGTACTTTTTTTTGAAACAGGAAGAGACTAGAATTTAAAATGCTGAAATGCATCCAACTGAAAAGGAACAAAAAAAAAGAATTTTAATGAATCACAACAGAACTTGAGATGCACTCTGGGTAATTAGAGCTCCATGACTATAACTCAGAGCAAAGCTGGCTGGATTTAGTCCCTTCAGCTGATTTGTGAGACAAAATGACACTTCAAAGTGAGAGTTCCATGTAGGTTATAATTTAAGACAGCTTAGTTATAAAGAATATTTAAGCTAACATTAGAAACATTTCCTGGCTAAGCCAGGTGGCTCACGCCTATAATCCTAGCACTCTGGGAGGCTGAGGAGAGGGGCTTTCTTGAGCTCAGGAGTTTGAGACAGGTCTGAGCAAGAGCAAGATACCATCTCTACTAAAATTTTTCTAAAAATAGAAAAATTACCAGATGTCATCAGTAATTGTCACCTGAGTCTCAGCTACTCAAGAAGCAGAGAGGCAGCAGGGTCAGTTGAACCCAGGAGTTTGAGATTGCTGTGAGCTAGGCTGCTGCCA
>NW_003853578.1:0-6046 GCF_000181295.1 Otolemur garnettii
TGCCTGCCACAAAGCCCAGCTGTTTTTAGAATGGGGTCTTTCTCTTGCTTAAGCTGATCTCAAACTCCTGAGCTCAAGCAATCCACTGTCTGGGCCTCCCAGAGTGCTAAGATCACAGGCATGAGTCACCATGCTTGGCCTTGTTTTTATTTATTTGGGATAAATACTTAGCAGAGGAATTTCTGATCATGTGTTGAGAGTAATTTGTAGGAAACTGCCTTATGGCTTTCAAATGTCATACCAATTTGCATTCCCACAGCAATGTATAAATGTTAGTATCTCCACAACTGGCTGAAAGCTTAAAACAACTTCAAATACTTCAACTATTATGAAAAAAATTTTACAATTTGGTCATTCATTAAGCTAAATTTCTTTTGTTTACCTTAATAACCACCTCTCATACTGGGTTTATACATTATTTCATCACCTCTACATGCAAACGAAAACTAGTCCACACATCTGCCTGTCTAAGTCCCCACTGCCAGGTGTGCCTAGAGCCTCAGCTAGAGGTTTCAGTACAGGCTGCAGGTGCCTGGAGAGCCCTGTGTGCTTGCTGCACAGAAGTAGGTGCCTGAGTCTCCAGGCTGTGAAGTCCTTATGTGCAATGAGAAGTGTTTGGCACTTTTATTGAAGAAGACTGTGAATCTTCCTTCTTCCTCTTCCCTTTTAACTGAACGTATAGCTATCAAAAATGCAGGGCCTTTCCCAGGGAATTGCCGGTACCATGGGAAGTAGTCAAAAGCACTGTTCTCATAAGTACATTTCAAAACTGAAGTATGTCCTTCTTGGACTACCAAAGATGGAGGATCTTGTTTCACCTGCTGTTGGTCACTTTTTCCCTTCTCTTGGCCACTCACCGCTGTTTAGAAAAATAACAGAAAGTCATTAGGCCTCCTAAATAATATTTCCTTCTTAGTTTTTGCCTGCATAAGTTTTTCTCTACCCCAGTTTTCTCATCCACCCAATTAGCAACATAGCCTGCTTTTCTCTTCCACAACTCACAGCATAGTTGAAGCCATAGAATTAAAAATGATGCTTCCAGGATCTTGTCCATCTCCCCTGGCACCAGAGCTCAGGAACAACTCCAACAGTTTTCTCCTGACTCTGTTCTTGCTGGGTTGAATTCTTTCAACAGGCCCCGCCCTTTCACAAGTACTTTCACTTAAACCATTTCTGTTAAAGGAAGCACTTCCCCATTTTGTCCACATTTAGAATTGCTAAAAATACATTTGTTGGAAATCAGAAATCCTCTCCTTACACATAGACAAAGATCAATTTAAAATTTCTCTCCTCAATCCCCCTCTACCTTTTCCTTATATTTTTTTAGGGTATTAAAAATCACATGGTAGGACAGCTGAATGTGTCAGAGACCTTGCCTTATTCTACAATAGGAAGCTAAAGATTAGCATGAAGCTATAGATTAGCATGTGTAGTGATATTTCTTTTTTTCATTAGAAATGCTAATGAAATTAACTGAGAACAAACACTGACTACTATAATATTCCATTACAAGCTAAAGTCATGGAACAGAACAAGGGAATTGTAGAGTTTAACTTAGAGTAGCTAGAGGTTGGATTATGTGTGGGTAAAAATACTTCAAATTTATATTAGAGCCATGATGCAGCCTGGAAGTATATCGTGTATCCTTCAAAGAAGGGTTGACTTACATAGTCATATTTTTCAACCTTAATACAGATACCATTTAGATAGATGTATACATATATATAGATACATTATATGTGTGTATACATATATTCAAGTAGTAATAAATTAGAGAAGACTAGGTGATTAAAATTTACTAGACTAGTAATAAATTAGAGAAGACTAGATGATTAAAATTTACTAGACTTTAAATTTACTATTTAAAGATAATCTCTGGCTATATGACGAAGATATGTAATTTTCTTTGAAACAGCATTGCCCCTTTGTGGCCATATAGAAAATTTACACTGAACAGTTTTCCAACTTCTTAAAACTTTGTATTTAGTAACCCCCACATCTATCAGTGCACTGAAATAAGTAACCAAGTCTTTCTTCTGAGCCAATGGTTCCCTCAGATAGAAGGATATTTGTGAATATGTATACATATATGTACACACATACATATATGTGGAGAGAATTAAGTCTTAAAGCCCAGCACAGTAGTGCATGTCTGTAATCTCAGTTACTCAGGAGGCTGAGATGGTAGAATCACTCGAGTTTGAGGTTACAGTCAGCTATGATCATGCCACTACACTCTAGCCCAGGTGAAAAAGCAAGACTCTGTCTTTAAAATATTTTTTAAAAATAGTAAAAGTCTTACTGTGCTGTGATACTGATAATAGAGACAGTAGAACCATTTGTAGGGAAATTTGAAAATCCCCTTTATAAACACAAATATGTGTGTGTGTGTTGAATACCCTGATGCCTATAAGAATATTCAGGAAATGGTCCCTACAATTAGATAGTAGAATGACTTACCAAAATAAACAAAATCTGATTTTGAACACCCAAAGCAACTAGACATGCAACATCTTTTTTGCCTTTCAGTACAATTTATATACAATCATTAGATGAAGGTGTAATTAATCATCACAACTTTTATGCTGTAAGCACTAGTATGTTATGTGAAATAAGAAAAAATATCTTCACTAAAGACTTTTTTAAAAATGTCATGTTCTTTATCCAGTGAAGAATCTTACTGCTATGTGGAACACAAATGCCCTAAATGTTATTCACAACTGCTTTCAAAAAGCTGGTTTTGGAATTAGTGACTGTACAGATGTATAGAATAAACATCACTATTATAACGACAATGATCTATAGAGACATTAATTTTCCCATAATCATAAGGTTGGATGATTTTTTAAGTTCTGATACCACGTCAACTACTTCTGTTGATACTGATTTCAAACAAGAGCAGATATCCTTGATGTTGTTTTGTTTCGAGTGCTGAAAAACATAGTAAGAATGGCTCGGCACCCATAGCTCAGTGGTTAGTTGTCAGTACATACACCGGGGCTGATGGGTTCAAACCCAGCCTGTGCCTGTTAAAACAACAATGACAACAACAACAACAACAGCCGGGCCTTGTGGTGGGCGCCTGTAGTCCCAACTACTTGGGAGGCTGAGGCAAGAGAATTGCTTAAGTCCAAGAGTTGGAGGTTGCTGTGAGCTGTGATGCCACAGCAGCACTCTACCAAGGGCACCGAGGATAACATAGTGAGATTCTATCCCCAAAAATATAATAAATAAAATAAAATAAAATAAATATTTAAAAAAAAAAGTAAGATAATTTGTCCAAGTCCAAATGTCCCACAAAGATCTGTTCTGAGCTGCCAAAGAATTTGACACTATTGAATCCGTGAAATCTAAAGACAATTTGCACTTATTGTGAATAATAGCAGAGGAGGGTTAAGCAAATAGACATGATCTTGCTGAGCATATAAATGGCTGATTTACAGTGGATTTGGGGGAACCATAGAATTCAGAGATTGTCACACTTCAGAGCTGTTAATGAATTAACAATCGGTAGAAGCATGGTCACTGTTACTGACTGGTGGGTACTCAAGGGCATGTTCACTGGCATGTGTTCAGGATCGGCTGACTTTCAGAAGCCAGGAGCTAACATTGATTGCTTGATTTGCAAAAGCTTGTTCACTGAGGTTACTTGTTAACTCATTGAACAGGTACAAAACTAGTTATGGTGGCTATTTCTTACCATGGATGTGGAATGATCTGTCTTCTTAAGTGTATGGGAATAAATTTTATTTTCCTCACCTGTCCTCCATACTCTTTTGGTCTTCATGTAACCAAAGCTGCAGAAGACTATTGCAGGATTGTCCAGATCTTTCTCACTATTGTTGATTTTCTTGACAAACATTTTTGGCTATAGAGATCTGATCTTCAGTTCATACATTAATCAGCATAAGTTTTATTGAGTTTTAGTCTTTGCATTACCTTCTGAGTCATTTGTTTGGATGGTGACATGTAGAACGCCCCCCACAAGAATCAACAACAAACAAATAAATCTAGAAATATTATAAAAAGGAACTGTAAGACACTTGCAACCACAACCCAACATTTCCCAGATTTGATTAAGAAAACAAGTCCAAATGATTTTTTATGTCTATCTTAAACAACTATCTTCCAGTCTATCTATCTCATCTTCTTTATAAAATTGTTTTAACTTATCTTCAGCATTATATACAGCTGCAGTACCCAACCCTCAGGTATAGGATCCCCACCAATCTGTGGCCTGTTACAAACCCAGGTTGCATAGCAGGGGAGTGACTGAAGCTTCCTCTATATTTACAACCACTCCCCCATTGGTGACATCACTGCCTCTGGGCCACATCCTGTCACACAACCAGCAGCATTAGATTCTCATAGGAGAAAAACTCTACTGTGCATGCCAGAGATCTAGGTTTTAAGCTCCTTATAAGAATCTAATGCTCCTCCCACCCCTAGTCTTTGGGAAATTATCTTAAATGAAACCAGTCCCTGCTGCTCAAAAGGGTGGGGACTGCTGATTTAGAGTCAACAAGAAGCATCAGCAACAGAAAAGAATTCCCTATGATTGGCCCAAAGTAAATATAGGAAATATATAGAAAAATAAGGAAAATGTATAAATTTAGTGTTTGTTCATTGCTCTAAGTTATGACATTCTGACAATGGCACACAAAGACATGCAACAACAGTAATGAATACTACTCATCAAGAGACTGCTACATGTCAAAACCAGTACAACGGTGAGACAATGATATACAAAGGTTATGAAATCTTACCAAATTGTTTGTACAGTACTGCAAGGTAAGTGTAAATTGGCAAACACAAACTTGATTGTCAGGCTGGATATATAATTTTATAAAAACACACACACACATGAATAAAAAGGGCACTAAATCACTGTATGAATATTTTAGGAAAGGAGAAAACTGTTAAACTTGTAATACTTAAGTTACATTTGACTTCTACAACCACAAGAAGTGCTCAGTGTGATTTGTATTCATCTTTTGTTATCAGTATATATTATTAAAATTTTCTTAGTTTTTTCCTTTCTAAAATGTGTACAAAAGGAAATAAGTATGTAGACCTGGGACATATATATTAGTCTCAAGAACATGAATGGGACTTAGTTGAGTGGAACATAGTATTTTAAACTATTTTCTTCACAGCCATTTATCAATATATAAGTATTCAGAGAAATTTTACTTTTCCTTGCTGCACTAGGGGGATGGGATACAAACATTTGCCCTTGCCTGGTACATGTCCTGGTGAAGTAGTGCTGAATGTGCTGGAGAAACTTTGATCTTTGCAAAGTAGATCATTGCATAAGATATCTAATAACATCTTTATTGGAACATTTCTCTTTTCCTTTTATTCCTTTTACTTATGACCCTTTTAGGGTCCAGCACACTTAAGCTTAAACAATTATTTTGATTCTGTCTTCTTATCAGCTGTTCTACTAGTTCCAAGTTAGATACTCATAGTGCAGGACAAGATGCATATTGAAAAAGGGAAAACCAACACCAAAGTCCTAACCTGTAGAGCAAAAAAGCATCTGAGATAAAACTCTGCCTGTGTAGGTAAGGAACATTAAGCTGTGCAAAGGCTGCACTGGTGGCCTCCTGCTGTACTTGAGACTGAGGGAGGAGCTGAGCCCTGCTGAGGGTTTGTGCACAGGCTGCAGGTGCCGGGGAAGTGCTGTGCCTCCACAGCACAGAAATAAATGGCTGAGTCTGTCATCTGGGCAAAGGAAATGTACAATGAGCTGTGACGTTCCTGAGCAACTTTTGTGGCAGTTAATCTTCCCTTCTGCTTTGTCCCTGAGGGAATGTAGAACAGGTTGATGAGAGGTCCCCCTGGATTTTGGCGAAACCACTGCACGTTGTTCACAGAAGAAGAAAAATTGCACCACAACATGGAATTGGCGCCCTCGTGGAGACTCAGGGCTGGAGGACTCTGGTCCACTTGTATTCCTCTCACACCTGATCAGAAATGGAGAACAGGCATAGGTAATGGGCACTGTGATCTGGAAATGCCCCCTGGGATTATGAGAAGGATA
>NW_003853579.1:0-4085 GCF_000181295.1 Otolemur garnettii
ACCTGCTTACAGTCAGTCCATTGATAGGGTCCTACCTCATGAGGCAGAGGACACGTGTTGTTTCAGGGAGAACTTCTCCAGAAAAAGGTTCTTCTGGGAGAAGTTAGGCCTGGAGGTATGGCAGCTCTGGACCAGCCTTTTTGTGAGTAAACTAGACACACTCATGTAATCCATAATAATCTCCCATTTTACAAACTATTCCCTACATGTTGACCACTTCTTTGAAAAATTTTGTAATGAATATTTTGAAAACAAAGGCACATTTGGGTACAATTTCCCATTTTACCTATGTATGGTAATTTTGGGACAGGCTGTAGTATTTCATTGTATGTTTATAATATTTTTCTTAATCCGTTCATCTGTAGGTAGACATTAATGTGTTTCCTTATCTTGGCTATTGTGAATAGTGCTGCAATGAACATGCAAGTGCTAATATCGCTTTTCAAGATCCTGATACTGTTTTCCTTTTTAAGATATAGGATCTCAACCCATCATCCAGGTTAGAGTGCAGTGGCAGGACCATAGCTCACTGCAACCTCACACTCCTAGGCTCAAACAATCGTACCTCCTCATCCTCCCAGCTGAGATTACAGGCATGCACCACCACGTCCAGCTTTTTTTTTTCATTAAATAATGGCTGTGGACATTAATACATTTATGGGGTACAATGTGATGATTTTTTATATAGTTTGAAATACAACAAACTGGTTAACATAGCCTTTACTGCACTTTCTTAATTATTGTGTTAAGGCATTTATATTCTACACTTAGTAGATTTGACATATACTCTTGTAAAATGCACCATAGGTATGGTTGCACCAATTACCCTCCCTCCACCCAACTATGATTTTAAGAGATGGGGGTCTCACTATGTTGCCCAGTCTGGTCTTAAACCTCTGACCTCAATCATTCCTCCCACCTAGGCTTCTCAAATTCTTGAAATTATAGATATAAGCCACATTATCCAGCCAAGATCCTCCTTTCAATTCTTTTGTATAAAATGTCCCCAGATTGAGATTTCTGGATCTTATAATAATTCTATTTTTAATTGTTTTATGAACCACTATATTGTTTTCTACATCCCTTCAATATTTTATGCTCTCACCAAATATAAAATTTTGGTGTTACACATATCAGTAGTTCCTTTCTATTGCTGAGTACAGTAGCTCCATTCTACTGTAAAAAGATTCCAATTTCTCCATATCTTTGTCAACACTTTTTACTTTTTGATATTTTGACAACATACATCCTAGCAGGTATGAACTGATATCTCATTGTGGTTTTGATTTGCATCTACCTGATACTATTTCTATATACCTGTTGGTTGTTTGTATGTGTTTTTGGAGAAAAGTATATTAAAGTCCTTAGCCCATTTTTTAGTTTAGTTATTAGGGTTTTACTTGCTAATGAGTTGTAGGCATTCCTTATATATTTTAGTGATTAACCCCTTATCAAGAGCATGGTTTGATAATATTTTCTCCCATTAGGTAGATTGCTGCACTGATAATTTCCTTTGCTATACTTTTCAGTCTGGTATAGTCACATTTGCCTATTTTTGTTTCTATTACCTGTGCTTTTGGTGTCATAGCCATTAAATCAAGCTGAGCTCTCTCTTTTTTGTCACTGTTGTTTAGACAGAGCCCCATCCTATGCCCTGAGCAGAGTACAATGCTGTCATAGCTCACTGCAACCTCAGACTGAGGCTGTGGGCATCCCACTGCCTCAGCCTCTGGAAGCTGCTGGGATCACAAGCACCCAGGACCTGGCTGGGTTTTTCCATTTTTTTAGGAGTCAAGAGTCCTCACAACAGCCCTATGAAAGAAGTATTGTTGTTTTTCCCACTCGAAGGGAGAGACTGAAGGGAGGACGCACAATGAGCATCCTCCAAGGTTTACACTGCTTTCGCGAGATTGAGCCAGGGGTCCCATCTTAGCCTAATCCCAGAGTCTGAGCTCTTACCCTCTGCCTGTCCTGCCCTACAGCAGCCAGTCAGTTCTAATGCTCCCAGAGAGGTCACAGGGCCTGGGGGATAGCAGGAGGCAAATAGGACTAGTTTCATTGAGTCATTTGACAAATATTTACCAAGGTCCTACTAAGTGCCAGACATCAGGGATTTAGCACTGAATAAAGCTGAGTGCTTGTATTTGGGTAGGGGAGACATATCATATGTAATTAAACAATGAAAATTTACAAGGTCACTCGTAGAAGAGTATTACGTGGAAATTAAAGCTGAGCATGGGAGTGATTGGAGTTTTTTAGATTGAATGATCAGGACCTTCCTAAAATCTGAAGGGATCAGATCCCAGCTCCAATAAATAAAGCCCAAGGGTCCTTCCTCTAAGGAACAAAATACAAGAAAGGAAAAAAGTCTTTGCTTTTGGATTAAGAAAAAAGTACTTGCATTTGGATTAAGCAAAGACACAGTGATAACGGCATATGATTAGACGTCGTACAGGAGGTCTTGTTATAATTCTCCACATTATGATGCTGGAAAACTGAGTTTCTCACAGCGAAACATCCTTTTTATTCTTCTACTCATGCATAACATAATTCATATGAAATCACATGTCCTTCATTGCACAAGCATTTCTTTAGTTCCCACCAGTTTCCTAGCACAGCAGGAGACTTCAAGTGGGATTAAAACACCACACAAGACACAGCTTCTACCCCTAATAAGGAGAACATGCTTGTGCCCCAGAAACCACCACACCGCCTGAGCTGCCCGGACTTGGCAGATCTCTAGGAGAGGAGGCCGGACTTGCTTTGAATTCTAAAGGGGCTAAATTATAGATAAAGAGAATAAAAGGAAAAGCAGCAGTGTTGCCCACGTAGGAATACTGCCATGACCTGAATTTCAAAAGCCAACATGGTCCAGTGTGCTCGGGAAGACAGATCAACCTGTCCACCCCCAGCACGTAGGAGGGAGTAACAGCTGCACCCGCCTCATTTGGGGCCTCGTGTGGCATCAGGCTAGGCGTGGGAATGTGAGAAGAGAATTGGTCAATGGACGGGGATCCACAGGGAAAAATGATAGAAAAGGGAAGAAAATTATACCAAGTAAAGAACCATGTAGAAGCCGGTGCAGTGCTCTAGAAGGACCCAGGAAGGGAGGCAGTGAAGATGACAAAATGTCAAAAAAGGCTTCCTGTCTTTGTAACGGGTCCAGCGGGCTAGTCAAATCTGCACCAACTAAAATCCCCTTCCTTCTAAGTTTCTGGTTTGCACGGCCTCCAAAAGGATTTTATGTGGATTTGGAAGGTGCAAGAAAGGACCAAACACTTCGCAGTTCATATGTGGCTGGGGATCTGCCGCTTGCAGCCCAGGGGTGGAGCGCAGCAGCGACAGGGCCTGCAGCCGCTGCCCCTCCCCCAGGCCTTCCCTGCTTCCCCGGCTCCTGCCCAGGCTCCCGCATTCAGCTGTGATGAGGGCTGTCAGTTTCTGGAGGACACTCATAGCGTCACACTCAGAGGCAGCAAGGAACGGCCCCGGTTTTGTTTCATCAACTTGCTCTTTCCTTCTGCTTTTTACACTTCTCTTTTCTTCCTGACTGCCTGCCCCATGGGCTTGAAACTCTAGTATCAGCTGTGAAGATTTGAAGGCAACAGCAGAACAGCTTTGCAGAAACTCTTTAACCAGCTGCCGCAGTTATATGACATCAAATCCTTATAAATGATACAATATGTGTTGTGTGTGTGTGTGTGTGTGTGTGTGTGAAAACTGGGTGTTAAAAATGCATATGCATTTTAAGATAGGTAAAGACTGTATTCATATTATAGCATTCAATACTTCCATCTACCAATGATGTTTGTTATCTTGTATATTGTATCTTAGATCTGTTATAATTGCAGAGTCAAATATGACTTGTATACTACGATTTTAATACAGTTCTTTCCCTTTAAATGTGTATACACTTTGGGGATACCCTCTGTGTGTGTGCACGCAGAAGTGAGTATGTGTGTTTGTGTTTCATTTAATTGTATAAGAAAATCAACACATTGTACCCCACAATGTGCATAAATGTATTCATGATCTATGTATATATGTCTTAGTAAAAAGAAAAAAAATAGAATACCAAAAAAAAAAAA
>NW_003853579.1:4202-6042 GCF_000181295.1 Otolemur garnettii
AAATCACACTAATCCTTGCAATAACCCTAGAAGTAGCTACTGCTATCTGTAATTTTCAGCAGAACATCTTAGTAGTTCATAGAATGCTGCAACATTTAATTCAAAGCCATGCCCACCTAACTCTGGGTGACTGATCACTAACACATTCTATCTCCACCGAGGTGGAGAGGGAGGAGAGAAGTCCCTGCCTCATATAGATCCTGGAGATGGAAGAATCTTGGCGCCATGAGCAGAAACAGAGCACATCAGAACAGGGACTAGTGAAGCACTAGATGGTGAGTAGGGAAAGGAGGAATGGAGGGGAAGGAAACTTGGGACATGCAGCTGAAATGATGAGGAATCGTTAAGGATTGAATGCTCATTTTCAGGTTAGAAATTACATATTTTTTTCATAAAGAATGTTTGGTTTATTTCGGACTTGTATGTAAGTATGTTGTCTTATGAACAATCTGCTTCCAGATGGAAAACCACATGGAAAATTGCCAAGTGTGAGACATCATTTGAAGTCTGTTACTTGGGTGGGAAAAAATGTTTTATTTCTCTGGTAGGAAAGAAAGAAGTCTTTCTGGAGCAGATAAGAGCTGGAAGTAGCTGGTAGGAGAACAGGCTGAGCACTAGAGAAAGATTTTGTACTTGAGGGTTAGGGGGTTGGGGGTGGGCAGCACTTTCAGGGGCAGAGAAGGACCAGAGGCAGCACGTCCAGTCTGTAAACTCTGGATAACCTGGAAGAAACCAGAAACCAGACAGGACCCGGGAGCTGGAAGCCGCATGATGGCCAGGTGATACGGCTTATAAAGACAGAGGCCAAGAGGCTAGACCATGGGAAATGAAGTGGGCTAGTGGCAGGTCAAGAAGCAGGCGAGGCAGTAAAAGTTGAGTGATTTCTTGTGTGATTAAGGGTTTATTTGGTGTTATCTGGAGTTAGAGGGAAATACGATAGGGCAGCCCAGGTTCCGGGCCTCTGTCTATGCCTTCCCTACGTTTAGAGAATAAAGCAGATCACAACAGGTTGTGAGTGGAGATTATTATTTTAACCCCTTGACCTCCCCCTCCTAACATTAAGGCCTCCATTTACAATCACTATCTGAAACATATGGCACCTCAGAGAACGGCGTTTCCTGCGTCTTCTCACAGAGAGGTATCAGTAACAAATAGGTGTCACACCTTGACTTACCGCTGAAATAGCCTCAGATAAAGTTGTGTATTTTCGTAAAGTCATCATAGGAGTTCTAAGATTTAAAATTTTCCCCATGCTCTGGTTCTCCTTTTCCTGTAAGCACATCTCTTTCCAATAATTTCACACACACGCATTCCAACATCAATGCATTTTTCTCCTGTAAAACATGTTTTGATTGGTAATTTCATTAACATCAGAGAGTTGTTTTAAAACTAGATAAATGTGGAAGAATAATTTCATAAGAGTAGTAGCTAATTTTAGCCTTTTATTTGTACTGCAATATGTTTGCCTATAATCTTTCCCTAACAGAATTGGGGGAATACAAAATTCTTTTTCAGTAGATTGGCAATTTTTTGTGTGCTTTCTGATTTTTAGCAAACTTAATATGAATAAAAAGCCTCAATTCTGAAACTTTAAAATTTTAGCTGTACATTCTTAGATCATTAAATAAGTTTTATAATATTGTATGCTGGGGTTTCAATGTTCATACCAGCATTACTAAATAACCATAATTGTTTTTAACATTACAGAAAATATTTATCAATTTTCAACCTTATTCTTATAAACTCATTTTTATATGTGATAATTTTAGAGGATTTGCTCATTCCCTCATTATCTTCCAAAATCAAGATTTGGAAATATGTTACTTCAATTTAAAAAAAA
>NW_003853580.1:0-1313 GCF_000181295.1 Otolemur garnettii
TTTTTTTTTTTAATTTCAGGTTAATGTGAAGGAACAACCAGTTTATACATAATATTTGAATTTGTTAGGTACAGTCTCTCTTGTAGTTGTGTCCTCCACCCAAAAAGTATGCTATACACCCCTACATCATGCCCATTAAGTGCAAGCACTCCAATTTCTCTATCCTCTCCTCTCCCCATTCTCTGGTTCCCCTTCCTCTCAACTTGAATTGAAATGAATTTTTCTCCTTTGAGGGTGTAATTAGTTTATCTACTGCATTCATATTAATATTGAGTATATTGGATATTTGCTTTTCCATTCTTGTGATACTTTACTGAGAAGAATGTCTTTCAACTCCATCTGGGATAATACAAAAGATGTGAAGTCACCATCTTTTTTATGACTGAATGGTATTCCATGGTATGCATATACCAGTTTGTTAATGCATTCCTGAGTTGATGTATATTTAGGTTGTTCCCAAGTCCAGGGGACTGTAAATTGAGCCACAATAAACAATCTAGTACAAATGTCCTTATGATAAAAGGATTTTCTTTCATTTGGATAGATGCCTAGTAGTGGGATTGTGGAATGAAATGGGTCTAATTTTGAAGCTTATTTTAGCAGGATGATGAACTCTGGGCTGAAAATTGTTTTGTTTAAGAAGGTTAAAGGCATATGGCCATTCACTTTTGGCTTGGAAAGTTTCAGCTGAAAAGTCTGCTGACACCCTGATGGATCTGCCCCTGTAGATCAGTTGGCACTTATTCTTGGTGGCTTGCAGAATTTTCTCTTTTGCCTTGACTTTGGACATGTTCATTACAACGTGTCTTGGAGATGCTCTGTTTGTGTTGAGAGGATCCTGGGTTAAATATTCCTCTAAAAGGAGTGTTTTGGAATCTTTAGTAAAACTTGGGAAAAATTTATTTATAATATTCTCCAGTAGGCCACCATTCCTTTGGGATGTTATTGTGCCCTTTCAGGAATCCCTATAATTTGTATGTTTTAACACTTCTTGAAGTCCCATAATTCTCTGAGTGAATGTTCTGCTTTCTTTCCTCTTTTTTGCCTCTTTAATTACCTAAGTTAGCTCAAGAGCTTTGTGTTATAGCTCTGAGATTCTTTCTTCTATGTGGCCTAATCTGTTATTGAAACTTTCTACTGCATCTTTAAATTCCCTGCTGACTCCTTTCACTTATGCCATAGTCTGTTGATATTTTTCATATCTTTCATCCCTTTTTTGTTCTGTTTTTCTACTTTCTCATTAATTCCCATTATTGCCTTTGCCATCCGTATTATAAATACCCTTTCTGTCATTTCCATTAATTCATTATGGA
>NW_003853580.1:1333-2785 GCF_000181295.1 Otolemur garnettii
TAAAGATGAGATAATAACATTTAGCTAGGGTGTATAATTCACCTAAAGGTTCGTGTAATTGCCATGTTTTGTGATATAATATTAAGCTTCAATACCATAAATGAATATGTTTTAAATTTTTAAAAGATTATGTTATTTTACTTTATCTTTTTTTTTTTAATTTCAGGTTAATGTGAAGGAACAACCAGTTTATACATAATATTTGGATTTGTTAGGTACAGTCCCTCTTGTAGTTGTGTTTTCCACCCAAAAAGTATGCCATACACCCCTACATCATGCCCATTAAGTGGGAGCACCCCAATTTCTCTGTCCTCTCTTATCTTGTCCCTCCTCCTCTCAACTTGAATTGAAATGAATTTTTCTCCTTTGAGGGTGTAATTAGTTTATCTACTGCATTCATATTAATATTGAGTATATGGATATTTGCTTTTCCATTCTTGTGATACTTTACTGAGAAGAATGTCTTTCAACTCCATCTGGGATAATACAAAAGATGTGAAGTCACCATCTTTTTTATGACTGAATGGCATTCCATGGTATGCATATACCAGTTTGTTAATACATTCCTGAGTTGATGTATATTTAGGTTGTTCCCAAGTCTAGGTGACTGTAAATTGAGCCACAATAAACAATCTAGTGCAAATGTCCTTTTATGATAAAAGGATTTTCTTTCATTTGGATAGATGCCTAGTAGTGGGATTGTGGAATAAAATGGGATGTCTAATTTTGAAGTTTATTTTAGCAGGATGATGAATTCTGGGCTGAAAATTGTTTTGTTTAAGGATATAGGCATATGGCCATTCACTTATGGCTTGGAAAGTTTCAGCTGAAAAGTCTGCTGACACCCTGATGGATCTGACCCTGTAGATCTGTTGGCACTTATTCTTGGTGGCTTGCAGAATTTTCTCTTTTGCCTTGACTTTGGACATGTTCATTACAACGTGTCTTGGAGATGCTCTGTTTGTGTTGAGAGGATCCCGGGTTAAATATCCCTCTAAAAGGAGTGTTTTGGAATCTTTAGTAAAACTTGGGAAAATTTTATTTATGATATTCTCCAGTAGGCCACCATTCCTTTGGGATGTTATTGTGCCCTTTCAGGAATCCCTATACTTTGTATGTTTTAACACTTCCTGAAGTCCCATAATTCTCTGAGTGAATGTTCTGCTTTCTTTCCTCTTTTTTGCCTCTTTAATTACCTAAGTTAGCTCAAGAGCTTTGTCTTATAGCTCTGAGATTCTTTCTTCTATGTGGCCTAATCTGTTATTGCAACTTTCTACTGCATCTTTAAATTCCCTGCTGACTCCTTTCAATTATGCCATAGTCTGTTGATATTTTTCATATCTTTCATCCATTTTTTGTTCTGTTTTTCTACTTTCTCATTAATTCCCATTATTGCCTTTGCCATCCGTATTATAAATACCCTTTCTGTCATTTCCATTAATTCATTATGGA